>NW_016107872.1:909095-1008075 GCF_001604975.1 Cebus imitator | reverse complement strand
AAAAAAAAAAAAAAAAAGGAAAAAAAAAATAACGTGTATCCCATGACATGATATATGATAACTACTCATCACTGATCTAGTACTGAGAAAGCTAGAAAAGTTATACCTTTTAAAAGCCACTGGTATCAACTGATTTTTCCATTGTATTTTATTTTTAGGGTGAAGTTTCGTCAAACTGTAAGTCTCTCAACTTTACTGATGTTTAAAATATCTATTCTTATATCTGCTTTATCTGTCTGCTGCTGTATTTTTATTTTTTAATTAAAAAGTATTATTGCTATATATTTGCAATTATTCTATCCTTCTTATTTGATATTGTCTGTCTTGCTTTCCTAGAATTTTATTTTAAAATATGCCTTTTAAACACCATTTTAGTTATTTCTCACAACTTTTGAAATGTAATTGTTTAATTCTGATTCATTTCCTTACACTTTTTAATTTTTAAATGAAAAATGGTAGTAAAATTGTATTGTGTGGTTTTATTGTTTTTTTCTGAACAAGTGATGTATATATTTTTTGCTATCGTTATTGATTTCTAAATTTATTGAGACTATATCCATTATTTTCTTTGACATTCATGAAATTTGCTTTGAAGCCTGTTACATGATTAATTATTTTGATAGTCCATTTGTACCTGAAAACAACAGACACGTTCCTTAAAAGAAACTATATAGCTCCCTGTGTGGCAACTGATGAAGTTTATTAACTGTGTTCTTCAAATGCAATGTGATTTGTTTAGTTTTCAAGCTAGATAAATTTTTGAATAAGTTATCTCAGAATTTGTAAGTACAATTATTTTCATATGTATTTCAAAATAATAACTGATGTAATACTATCAGTTATTAATTTTAAATATGTAGAGGCTATATCTATAACAACATATTACTTAACTTATTTAACATATAATGCTCCCTATGTCCCCAACACTTTTCTAATACTTCACAGTTATTGATCTAAGTTTTATAACAACTCCATGTTAAAATTATTTTTAGGCTTAATAGTTCATTTTTTTGGACTCATTATTGATTATTTTCATAATCTAAGAACCTAGAACAGGCTTCTTTATTATTGAAGTTTTATATTTCTAGGCTACTAAAAAAGAGCAAACAAACATTTGGATTATGATAAAAATCAAGAGAAATAAAAATGTTATTATAGGTGCAGGTTGCCATATGCACTCTACATTTCAGCACCACAAGACAGTAACTTGATAGTTCTTTTAATGCCCTCATCTCATTCTAGGCAAACAGATGGTTCACTTCCATTAAAACTAAAATTAAAAATTAAAACAATTTCTAATTTATTTCAGAATTCTCACGTAGACTTCTTAGAGCACATTGCATAGTGAGTGTTCTATTTATTTGTGCTTCTCTGAAACAAAGCACTCACTGTTTAAAAGCTTGACACACAGTCATAACAGGCAAATGTCATTTTTTGGCTAATTTCAGAGCAGCAATTTTGTTAACTACATTATTTCAGAAACGTTGGCTAAAATTGTCAGGATAAACAAAAATTTCTCAATGTTATCAGGAGAAATCACTGTTTTCCAATGATATTGGTTTTGCAAATATACTATCAAAATAAGATTTTTTTCCTGAAACTTTCAAAATAAATCAATATACTACCATGTGTTTTTATTATAATTCCATAAGGTAAATTAAGTTCCAGGAAGTGATATTTAATGATATAATTTCTTGTTCTTTATGAAACAATATGCTCATTGAAAATACTTTTTAGCAAACAAAATAGTTTTCTTAGAAAATTCAAACTATACTGGTGGAGTTATGGGAATTTTTTAAAATTCATATGGCATGAAAATATTTGTTCTCAATATTATTTTAAAATTAATCCATAGTAATGAATATTATTATGTTTATGATACTGCACAAATAGAAGATTAGAGATTTGGAGAAAAAATTCATTAAAGTCCAGTTCTGTTGTGACCTAGTCTTATTTACTGTTACAAATGACTTTATATAGGAAACATGAATTTTCTTATGCATAAGTGGGGATAATTTAGTCCTAATCTGATGTACTTGACAGTTTTTAGAATTAAAACTTAGTATTATAGATATATAATAATCAAATATTAATGAGTATGTGTTTGTAAAGATAAATAATGAAGAAAACTTTTGACTTAATTATTATGAGCATATTTTTCAAACTATAAACATGTAGTTATACAAATATTGTAATTGTTTTTCGCCCAGATAGTAATATTCAAAGGTCTATGATATGTGTTGATGGGGATGTCCACAGGACTAATTCAATAACAATTTGTATTGTATACTCCTTGCTATGACTTTTCAGTGTATGTTAAAAAGTCAGTGTCTTGAGTTCCAAATGGAAAATATACTCTAGTCCTGATACACAATGCTCTTTATTGGCATGGAATATTGAATTTCAAAATGAAGAAGGAATGAAGGGAAAGGAAAGAATACAGAAAGAACAATCAGTAATTTGTCTCTCAATTACTTAACCTTGTCACACCCTGTTAACATATTTATATGTCAAACAACATTTTTACACTTTTTATTACTTTTCATTTCATTTTATTTATACTTTTCATTACATTTCAAGTGACTAAATTTATTAGGAAATTCAAGGAAGCAAGCTTCCACAATTTCTACCAATCTATCTACTACAAAAAGCAAAAACAGTCCAGGCAGGTAGGTCAACACCTAGGTCTTTTTTTTTTTTTTTTTCTGAGATGGAGTTTCTCTCTTGTTGCTCAGGCTGGAGTGCAATGGCATGATCTCATCTCACTGCAACATCTGCCTCCCAGGTTCAAGAAATTCTCCTGCCTCAGCCTTCTGACTAGCTGGGATTACAGGCGCCTGCCACCACACTTGGCTAATTTTTGTATTTTTAGTAGAGACGGGGTTTCACCATGTTTGCCAGGCTGGTCTCAAACTCCTGACTTCAGGCAATCAGCCCATCTGGGCCTCCCAAAGTGCTGGGATTATAGGTGTGAGCCACTGTGCTTAGCCTAACGCCCAGGTCTTAAAGCAGAAGAATCAACACAGGGGGCTCTTTTAGACATTAAACATTGGATTGTCCATTTTGGTAATTGTCAACTTTTATCAACATAACCACAACCCAATATTACCCTTTTTCTGCAGCATCTGAGTAAATAAGTCATGCAGAGTTCAAGGTGGATTCTGTGACGAATCTCTAGAAAAGACAAGGAAATGCAAAAATATTGACATATAAAGGGCAATTAAAACAATATATTGGTAGTACAGTTGGTTCTTATTATTCACAGTGGTTATGTTCTATTAAGTCACTGATAACACCAAATTAGTGAATACTGAATCAATGCTCCAAGAGGTTAAGTTCCTTTGAGTCTCTGGTCACAAAAGTGAATGAAATACGTAACCTTGTTTTATGTGTGTTTTTCTTTAAAGATATCTTATTATATATATCTATATATTTAATTCATTAACATTGAGCTCACAGCAAGAGCACTATAACTTATGCCTGAACAAAGCTCATCTAACACACGTTAGACTGTAAGTTATGTCACAGGCTTCTTGCACTGAAGAACATTAAACAGCACTTCAGCACTACACTCACAGGAACATTTTAAACCATGAAATTACCAAAAAATGTATAAAAGTAAAAAAGACATGGCATTACATAGATTGCAAAAAAGGACACATTTACAGTATGAGCTGGAGCAGAGAAGACAGAGCATCACCTTGTGTGACCTCACCTGGCAACTCAAATTTTTTTTTTTTTAATCACTTTGCCTATGTCTGCAAATGACTCTGAAATAATTGTAAGTATTGATTTTTGGGTTAAAACAAATTTTAGCTAGTAAGTTAATTTACTAATACAAAATCCACAAATTATGAGGATTGACTGTATCTGGAAGAGTAACTGGGATGCTGCTGAGAGCTTTTCTGAATGAATCAGAGGCTCAACACAGGGAGGACCTATTTGCTGAATCTGATCAAGTTCCCTCAAGTCCCAGTGTAAAGAAAGGTGGTTCTATACTAGTTGATAGCCTTAGCCTTGATATTTTAGGCTACTTACTACTTCTTAGTTTTCAAAAGCAACCTTAAGCAGCTCTTCTGAGATCAGACTGAGGTAGGGAGAAGTGGACAGATGAGTTCATGCAGTGCATTTATCACTGAAAGAGACTGTGATTTTGATGGGTGATACATGGTGGAGGTGGAAAGGTGGATGAGAACCAACTTTTCAAAAAGGATGGTTACCTAACAGCACAGTATGGATTGCAATGGGAGGAATTATGACCAATATAGTTTTCATCTTCCTTCCTTTCTTCCTTCCTTTTTCCTTCCCTCTTTTCTCGGAAGCTTTTTGTTCCCTGAGTATTCTCTTTGTTCACTACAATGTGGCAATCAGATATCTGTAGCAAGCTTGGATAAGTGACATCGGAGATACTTACTTATTGGCTATTCATCTATTTTACATAATGACACTGCCTCTTTTGGACAAAAGATTTCATAGTATGGTCAGTTCTGCTCCAAGATGATGCATACATTAACACAAGAAAAGTCACAGGGCTTATGAGAAAAGTGAGGCTAAAAGCATAACACTCAAAACTTTTCTTAATGACACATTAGACAAAAAGATGAAAACCTAACTAAAATAGTAGTACAGTTTTACACATATTAAATGGTTAAGAAATACATATAGTGCAATAAATGTAGTCCTTTCCTCAAAAAAAGCCTTAAGTCCCCTTGTGGAAGTGGGCATCAAAAAGTTGCAGCTTTTGAGTTACTGTGAAGTAATGGAAGGAAGGTTGACTGAAATTGTAGAGAACTCTGTACCACCAGATAGGAATGAGCACAGCTCCGAATATAAAACACAGGCCGTGTGCTGAGGTAGCCAGCAGATGTTTGAGGTGAGCGCATATTGTATATTCTGCATAGTTCAGTTGAGTTGGGTGAAGTTTTCTGCATTTACCTAGTGTTTCTCATGGATAAAGTCTGGCATAAGTATATGAAAAAATCTGGCTTGTCCTCTAATTGTTTCCTTTTTAACATTTTTTAAATATTTTTTTTGAGACAGAGTCTTGCTCTGCCGCCCAGGCTGGAGTGCAGAGGCATTGTCTCAGCTCACTGCAACCTCCGCCTCCCAGATTCAAGCTATTCTCCTGCCTCAGCCCCCCCAGTAGCTGGGATTACAGGCATGTGCCACCACGCCCAGCTAATTTTTGTATTTTTAGAAGAGATGGGGTTTCACCATGTTTGCCAGGCTGGTCTAGAACTCCTGACCTTGTGATCCACCCACCTCGGTTTCCCAATGTGCTTGGATTACAAGCATGAACCACTGCACCTGGTCCTCTAATTGTTAATATATCAATCACATTGGAAAAACTTCAGGTTTTCAGCACAAGCGTTATAACAGAAATGACTGTGCAACATTATTAGATTATAGTATGATTGAATTTTGGTTTCAGATGAACCGCTAAATTTCCCTAGAAATATTTGCAGGCACAAACTGGGGGACAGTTTACATTTGAATCTTGTTTGAGGCCCATCCTTCTATTCCCTGAATTGATGCTTCAGAATCTTTCTAATATTAATACGTGTGTTTACTCAGTACTCTGCCTCTTTGTTTCTGAAAGGACATATGACTTCCACAGGGGTGCAAAGCAGGTGGTCCCCGTAGGAATATCTGGCACTGCTCTGCATTTATCTAAGCAATTCACTCAACCTTTGTAATTATTAATACACTGCCTCCACTGCACAAGGGTTTTTCCTAATACAGAATCAGTGGGCTGCGTGGGCCTGAATTTTGGCCCAGGCTCAGCATATTTCATCAACACTGTGATTGCCCTTGATGCATGCCAACACCACAATATCAAAACATCAAGAAGCAGAAGCATGCTTTCAGCATTACAGCAAAGTGAAGAAAATTCATTCAAAGGAAGAATCCTTTTTGGAATTAAATTTTTACCTAAAATATCTTTTCTTCCCCTTGACCTGATTTTACTCATTTATTGAGGCCACATTGTTTCACTTCCTCTAATAAGTTTGGCCATGCTATTCCCACCCTCACTGTTTTCACGTACCCCACCTTATCCAATAGGTCTAAGTTCATTGCTTCAGCCCTCTTCTCTTTATAGCCTGGTTTCATCACAGACCTGCCTTCCTTTTACTGATTACAAAAGAAGGTACAGCTGGCTAGCACAGCACCCGACCCTACTCAGCTTAGAGGTTTATTGTTAGAACCTTCCTTTCTACAGTGTCCCCTGTTTAATTAGGAGTACATTTTTATTTAGTTTTGCTATGTTTATTTTTTTCTACTCAACTGACTTGTTAACTTCAGGAATAAACGAGAACCCACCAAAGTAGGTTCATTGATAAGATGAACTCTCAAGTCTTAAAAGAATCTGAAAAGTCAGCCCTGCCAATTGCTTGTCATGTTTATACATAAGTATACTTACTAATAGGGAACTCACTATTTGTTGAGGCAGCTCATTTAGCATTTAGAGAACTCTTTAAGATATTTCTTCTTAATATGGGGCTAAAAAATCTGTCAAGAGTGCTCAACAATTGCAATCCCACCCCTGCAAGACCCACAGAATAACACAAAGTTTTCTCTGCAGAAAAATCTCTGAAATATGTTCAGAAAGTAATTTTTTCCAATGCTGAGTTTTTCTTTTCTCCATGTCTATGTTCACTTCACCAAACTGGTTCTCCAAAAACTCAAACATGAATTTTTCAACTTCCATTTCTTTGAATATTTATATTTGTTTATGTCTATTTTAGACCACACTATCCAGAATCGTATTTGAAGGTTGTTTTTTGTTTGATTTTGCTTTGTTTTTATTTTCACAATACTTTGCACAGTGTAAAACAATTTTAATTGTTTTACTGATTACTGATTGCACTAAATTTTCTCTAAGATGGAATTCGGAATTACCTTCCTAGGATTCTTTACTTTGTGGTAGAAATAGTTACAGATTATTTGAAAAAAATTAGACAATTTCCAGGAACTTTCTATTCCTTCCATTTTTGTAATTCTCTATATTCTGTATGCTTATAACTATCTTTCCTGGGGATTTTCTTCCCCATTTTCACTTGTCTGTCAGATATCTGAACATAAATACCTGTTAAATGTTAAACTGGTAAAATCATTTAATAGCCCCCAAAGTTTTGTCGTTTGGCAAAATGACAAACTGTGAAGATATCCCAATTGGTCTATCATGTGAAAAGAAGTTAGAGATACACATACCCCTAAATACCTCCATGTAGCTCCAGCTCAGCTTTCCAGAATCCATGTGTACCTAGAATGTAACCCTGTTCAGTGAACAACCAACAAGTTCTCATCAAACTCAACTGGAATTTCTGAGTCTTTGCTGTCTGGTAATTTCCTATGCCACTCTTTTTTTGTTCTGAAAATATGAATAACATAGATGGTCATCATAAAGAGGTTGAAAAATTTCCTTCAAATCCATCAGTACCAGTCATGAAGTACGGCTAGTTTCTTTTACAAAATCCTATGTTTGTTTCCTGTGGGGGTAATATTTAGAAGACTGGAGTTTCAAATGGATATGCTAAAATCGCCTGTAGCATATTAAAACACAATAAGATTAAATGAGACGACGCACATGACATGTTTTATAAGTGAAGTATGTTTTATAAATAAGAGATACTAAAAGTATATAAGAATTTCAGAATGGCCTTGTATGTCATCCAAACTTTATTTTTTTTTTCATTCTACTTACCTTGGCTTTCAGCATTTAAAAGTTTCTTATAACTTCTTCAACATGGGGTTGGGGGACGGGTAGATTTCATTACAAAAATATCCTTTCATGAGTTCTCAAAATCTTTTCTAATACCTGTCATAGAAGAAATGATCAACTCTCAAAACTATTAAGTTATAATGCATTTTTCTGTTTTGTGTTTGTGCTGCTGGATGAAATCTGTATTCCAAACATATTGCCTAGCTTTCTGGGCAGGTACAGATTTTATCTCTCTTTAGATGTTAAATGGGTCAAAAAGGAGTACAGGGAAAAGATTGCAGAACATAACTTTGCTCAGATGCTGTGGTTAAAGTTGACAGAAGAAGGTTTTAGCAGTTCACAAAAGAGCTACACTCATTGTTACAAAGAAAAGTTCTGTTTCCTGAGTACTTCCTGTCACACGAAATCATAACATATCAGGTATCAATCATCTATTAGACAAGGATTAAAGGCACAGATGTCTTGATATTATGGGTTTTACCAAAGTCCCTTATGCATTTTTGTTCTAATATAATGCCACATTATTAACCAATTAGTCTAGGATCATGTCAAATCAGCAGAGGAACTCTTTCTATTTTATGTCAACATCCTCCCTTCAATATATGTAAAATAAATCATTCACCACCAATAATTAATACAACATAGGAAGGAAAAAAACTAGACATGGATTTTTCACCTCTTTCTCTGCACTCAGAACTGGTGTGTGTTCTCAGTGAAAAGGAGCTGAAAGCTTGCTTCTCTTAGGCTATTCTTGTCTGCATATGTTAGACCTTCTGGTTTTGGTTACTTCAACAGCTTTCTGATGACTTCACACATGCAATTTATTTTTTCATTTTTCTTGCTTTTCTGGAAATCTTGCAAGAATTGTTTGTCTAGAAAACTCCTTTCACCTACATGTCTCATATCTCTCAGAGCATTTTAAATTTTAGTTTCAGTGATTACAAATTATGAGCACATTTTCATATTTATTGACCTTTAGTTGTCATCTTTTGTGAAGGATTGAAATATTTTCCTCATTTTTAAGGTTATCTCTCTTTTTTAATTCATATGTAGTCCTGTACATAATCTATTTGTAAGCCGTATATTGACTATAGGAGTTGTAAATTTATTCTCCCTCTCTGCCCCTTGCATTTTCAATTCCTTGAGTTTGTCTTTTGAGTAAGAGCATTGTTAATTACAATTAAGTCCAATTTATCATTTTTTTCTATATTGTTCATGTTTTATGCACTGTTTGAGAATTCCCTATCCTACTGATATAAAGATATTCTCCTAGGTTTTTTTCCTAGAAGCTTTATTGTTTTTAAGGATGATGCTTCAAGGGGGTCAATGTTCTTTTTTAAAATATAAATCTCTCTATCATTTAGCTTTCGCTGCATAGCAAAGCACCACAATATTATTTTCTATTTTATTTTATTTTATTTTATTTTATTTTACTGTTTTGAGATACAGTCTTGTTCTATTATCCAGGCTGGAATGTGTGATCTTGGCTCACTACAACCTCTGCTTTCTGAGTTAAAGCAATTCTCCTGCCTCAACCTCCTGAGTAGCTGGTACTACAGGCACCTGCCACCATGCCTGGCTAATTTTGTATTTTAGTAGAGGCAGGGTTTCACCATGTTGCCAAGGCTGGTCATGAACTCCTGAGCTCAGGCGATTCACCACCTTAGCCTCTCAAAGTGCTAGGATTACGGGCATAAACCACTGTGCCTGGCCAAAACTTAAGTTTTTTAAAAGCCAAGCATTTATTTAGACTATGATTCTATGGGTTGGCTATTTACCTGGGTAATCTTAATCTGCTGGACTCAATCACACATATGTTGCTGTGATAGTTAATACTAAGTGTCAGTCTGGACACAGTTGCTCATGCCTGTAATCCCAGCACTTTGGGAGGCCAAGGCGGGCAGATCACCTAAGGTCAGGAGTTTGAGACCAGCGTGGTCAACATAGAGAAACCCAGTCTCCACTAAAACTACAAAATTAGTTGAGCATGGTGGTGCATGCCTGTAATCCTAGCTACTTGGGAGACTGAGACAAGGGAATCACTTGAGCCGGGAGGCAGAGGTTGCAGTGAGCTGAGATTGCACCATTCCACTCCAGCCTGGGAGACATAGGGAGACTCTGTCTCAAAACAAACAAAACAAAACAAAACAAACCTATATGACATATACTGTGCTTTTATTAAGTACTATTTTGGTTATAGGGCTTGTAGGTTTCTCCTTGAAACTGTCAATTTGATTGTATCGAAGGATGCAAAGTATTGATCCTGGGTGTGTCTGTGAGGGTGTTGTCAAAGGAGTTTAACATTCGAATCAGTGGGCTGGGAAAGGCAGACCCATCCTTAATCTGGGTGGGCACCAGCTAATCAGCTGCCAGTGCAGCCAGGATATAAAACAGGTAGAAAAACCTGAAAAGACTCTACTGGCTTAGCCTCCCAACCTACATCTTTTCATGTGCTAGATGCTTCCTGACCTGGAACATCGGACTCCAAGTTCTTCAGCTCTGGGACTCAGTGGGACTCAGACTGGGTTCCTTGTTCCTCAGCTTACAGACAACCTATTGTGAGACCTTGTGTTTGTGTAAGTTAATACTACTTGATAGCCATATATATATACATATATACACACACATACAGACAGAACTCTATGGATATATGTGTATATATATATATCTCCAATAGTTCTATTATATATATATATATATATCCTAATAGTTCATATATATATATATATATATATATATATCCAGATAGTTCTATTAGGATATATATATCCTAACAGACAGAACTATTAGGAGATATATGTGTGTGTGTGTGTATATATATATATATATGTACACACATATATATGTATATATATACACATATATATATGTGTGTACATATATATATAATAGGTCTGTCCCTCTAGAGAACCCTGTCCCACTAGAGAGCTATATGGATATATAATAGTTCTGTCCCTCTAGAGAACCCTGACTAATACAGTTACCAAGAGTGAGTCCATATGTCTGCTGGTTGGCTGGCTGGGTCATCTGGGTTTTGTTATCCAGGAGGATATGTCAGGCTTGTTTACATGGTGGTGGATGGGAAATTCTCAAGGTCAACAACAAAAAAAGAACAAGCCACAGTGTACCAGCACTTTTCAATCTGTGTTGACATCATCATATTTCCCATTGTCCCACTAACCAGATAAGGTAACATAAGCAACCCAGATTCAAAGGGCAGCCAGGAGACTTCACTTCTTGATAAAAGGAAATTATTTGTAATGGTTTTTGCAATCTGAGATATCCAGTTGACCTAGCACCATTTATTGAAGAGACTTTCCCTTTCTCCACCATTATTTAGTGTTACTTAATAATACAATTACTTTCTATTCCAACTTGGCTAGAGGGAGAAATTGAAGCTGAAAGAGGTGTTTCAGTTCCTTAGGCAATTTAAAGTCCTTTCTGCAGTAGGATTCTTCTCTTTGTTTGTAAATTTTATGACTTACTTAGTATCCCTTTCATAGTGTGGCTGCCTAGACAACATATTCCAGCTTTGGTGGTATACCTTACCACGACAGCTTTGATATTCCTCTCAACTTAACCAAACTTCAGACAGATAAGTTAGACATACAAAAAGCAAACCTTCATATACATAGGATTATCATATTGTCTTTTCAATGTTTTGGAGCTTACTGTGTTATTTCCTTTTTGATTCCATATATTAGTTATTTTCATTATTTTAATCAGTCTCACCAGTGTTTCATTAATTTCATTAGTCTTTTCTGAGAATCAAGTTTTGGCTCTTTATGTATAAATCTGTAGATTTTTGTTTTTTATTACAGTAATTACAATCTTATTTTTGTTTTCATTTCTTTGACTTTCTTTAGGTCTAATTTTAATGTCTATTCCGTCAATGTGGGCTATGTTATGCTAGCATAATAAACAACAATAGTTACAAACACTATTGTTTCAGCAACTGAGATGTCCACCATGAGTCAGTTGGGGACTCCCTCAGACATCATTATTATATTCTGAGCCTTCAATGTATTGAAGTGTATCATCATTGTCCACTCTAACTTTTCCTTGAGATGTTTGAATTTTTATTGATTATCAGAGCCTCAAGCGAAATCTATCAATCTTTAATTGTAGAAACTAAAACATCAGAAAGGATTTGGGGTAAAAAGCTTACAAATTTTCTGAAATATTCTAAAATGCTGTCTTATGATTAGGACATACAATATATAGCATATGCAAATTTATTTATCTTTCGATTTTAGTTTTATGGATAAATTTCAGATGGCAAGTGCTTGTTTTTTGTCTCCTATTACTTTTCTGTGTCTTATGCCAGAGGCCTAGCAATAAATTCATGCCTCCTAGAAAATGCCAGCAATGCGCTGTGTGATTTTACAAGCAGAGTATTTCAGAAATGGTAAAACACATAGACAGCATTTCTCAGAACCACAGTGTAATTCTCTAGGGCAAACATTCTTAGGCTTGTGAGCTTGACAACTCCTGTGAGGGGATTCTGTTTTACAGAATTTTAGGTGCAACTGAAATGCCTGAAGGGGCATGGCCTATATAAAATGTAATTTTAAGGCTGTAAATTAGTTTTAACAAAGCATATGAGATTGCTGAATCTAGTATCCTCTGCATATTGCAAAATTAATGCTTTGGGGCTTTCTTTTAAGCCTGGATAAAGCTGAGTAGACACTGAGTTTTCTTCTGTGCAGGACATCATCATAACAATTACCTTCTATTCCAACTTGGCTAGAGGGAGAAATTGAAGCCGAGGGATGTGTCCCAGTCCATTAGGCAGTTTAAAGTCCTTGTCATGGCACAAAGTTCATCTTTTAGCTTGTACTTTTTTGTTTTGTAGAGACTGGGTTGGCTAGAGTTTCGATGTGAGTTACTTAGAATCTCTTTTGAGATGAGACTCCCTAGATAACACATCCTATGTTATCTAGGATAACACACTCCCTAGATAACACATTTTCGTATATTAAATGTATTTGACCAAGAAGGTTTTGACATTCTCTTCAGCTTGAAAAAAACTTAGGTTTTTCCTTGACTATAGGTATCGACCTCACTTTTCTTAGAGCATTTACTTTAGAAAATGTTCTACTGTAAATTCTTTGTCCCTTTGAGACGCAAATTTTCTCCCAGTGCCAGTCTTTTACTAAGTTTTAAAACCCAGGGATATCTTTCTCAAGGACCTGGGAGCCATTCCTTTGAAATGTAATTATCAAGAGATTGTTTTCTATTTCCCAGTTTTGATGGGAGAGTAGGAGCTTAACTTGCACAAGCAACAATTAGCAAATACAGATGGCATGATCACATGACCAGTGTATCTCATCAGTCCAAAGGAAGATGGAAATGTTAGACAAAATATTTGATCCTCATATCACAGGATCAAGCTCATTAACAGTTGCATGTATTTTCCAATTAAACTAATCTACATTTCAACCTTCTTTTTTACATCCTTGATCAAACAGGGGTGCTCTAGGCAGATCACTCTACCTGCTGCTAAAATTCTTAACTTATTTTGGCCCATGTAATTTCTAGTGGGGAGTTTGTGCTGCTTATCACTCACTTAATTTAGATACCTGTGATAAAAGTACTTTCAAATTAGAGTAGATTAGATGATGATTGATTAATGGCCTCAATTGTTATTTATAATAGAACTGTTCCATGGCAGTGGAAGCTTGTCTTTAAGATGGGTACCATCAATTTTCTTTTTCTCTCTTTGAACAAATTCCTATGAAGAGGTAGCATTTTTTTTTCCTCCTTTCCCCTTGTATCTGGGCTGGTCTGAATGACTTATCTGGCTAATAGGATATGGGAATGTGATATCCTGCTATTTCTGAAGTGAGGTCGTAAAAATATCTGCAAGTTACCCTGGGCATCTTGGGCTGTTTGTTTCCAATTCTTACTCTGGGAGTAGTCAATGCCATGTAAGAAGTGCATCCATGATGTGAGATATTTAAGTTACATAAATAATAGGCCATGTTGATTGAAATACCATGTTGGGAGTAAGGGTAGGGTGGAGAGAGAGAGAGAGAGAAAATGGAGGCCAAGGATCCAAGAGAGAAAATGGAGGACAAAGAGCAGAGATGCTAGGCATATGTGTGAATAGATCACCCTGAAGGTATATCCTATAGCTCCAGTCTCTGCAGATAATGCCAGTTTGGCAAGAGGTAAACTGTCTAGCTAAGCCATTCCAAAATTTATGACCTTCAAAATTGTAAGAAAGTTAAAACAGGTGTTTTAAGTTAATAAACTGCGAGGATAGTTATGCAGCATTAGCTAACTGGAATAATATCCGAGTTTCAATTTTAGGTTTTAGAACAAACATGTTGCTTCCACATTTCCATGTTCAAAGCTTCCTGCTCCTTTGTCCCAAATCAACTCTGATGGAAGCTTTTAAGCAGAAAGTCAGTATCAAATGTTTGGTGCAAGCTTCATAATAAAATAAATTCTGCTGTTTTTGTATCTTGTTTGTAAAGAAAATTTGCAGAGGCATATAGAAAGCCTAAACATTTTGGGGGAAGTAGATCTTAGGTCTATTTATTTATGATATTAGACAGTTACCTGTGATAAATTAGTGCCTTACACCCTTGTAGAATTATATTCAGGATTATAATTGGAAGGCTTCTAAACACTTACTTTTTGGGAAGAAGGGTTTCGGAGCTGGCAGGCTGGCATCCAAATTGTAATCCTATCATTAATCTTGGGAAAAATACTTAAATTTTTATGCACCTCAATTTTTTCACCTCTAAAATGAGAATAATAATAATGCTTTGCAGTGTTATTTTAATTAATTATATATAAGATGATGTATATAGCAGACAGTAGATACTAAAAAATGCCAATCTCCCATTTACATTGTTTATTTTTGATCAAGCAATTCATTAAGCTTTGTCAAAGGTTAAGCAACTCATTAACTTCTTTGTCTCATTCCTCTTTTTTCAATTTAAGTAATATTGTCACTATTTGTTTATAGGTATGTTTCAATCCTTAGACTATAAACTCAGAGTATATATTTATTTATCTTTGCATTTCCAAGAATAGCTCACACCCTGGCAGGCAAAAGATACTTGAAAATATTTATAGAATAGAAATATTCTATAAATATGGTTTATAAAGTCTCATCTCTCTTACAAACCACCCTTTGAGCAGCCTCCCTCCTACTGATCCCTATTTTCTCTTAATTAAAAAAAAATAATAAAAAGACTATATCATCTGTTCCATCCTTTAGGCAATCATGAATTGGACATTTTTACCTTCATGAGAGTTTACTTTTACTACATACAACTTAAGCTGTCTCTTATAAAATCTTCAAATGGTAGTCGTAAGGTCTTTCTGTCAGGTGGTCAGTCATGTTATTTTATTGCTCCAAGCCTTGCCTAAAACAGTATCTTGCACATGCAATGTATCTTCAATTGATAAAATAAGAAAGGGTCTCTGTAGGAGAAGAAAAAGGTCAAGGAGCAAATTAAACTTTCATGAATTAAAGTAATCTGGTCTTTCTCCCATAATTTGGAAATTTGGAGTCTTAATATTAGGAAGCATTAGGTATGTGTTTAGAATTGCTAAGTTTCTTTTGTTGTAATTTAAAATGGGAGCTTTGTTGCATCATGATTGAAACACAGCCTGAGTGTTTTAATAGAAAATCAGTTCTTGTAAAGCTAGTTGAAAAGTGATTGCTTTTTAATTGGAAGTGTTTATAGTCACAGTCCATTCTTTAAAGCTGTTTTAGGATTCAAACAAATGAGAACAACTTGAAATCAAGAAATTGCATTAATCACAACAATAGATCGCAATGCTAAATAGACAAGAAAATATTAGCTTTCTGGGAGAGGTGAAGGAGTCAATGTTCTTTAGTAAAATCACAATTTAGGATTAAAGCAAGGCATCATAGAATGGAAACAATGGATTTCTCAAGCACAAATGTCGATCTATTAACCAAGCAAGTTTGCAGTTTAGATTCACTTAGTGAAAAGCTGTTGCTCTCACAAAGCCTTCAGAAAGGCAAGTTCTTTCCATTTACCATAAAGTTTGTCCAATCTGAGGTCCAATCTTTGTCTAACAATAAACCCAAACAAGTTTTTATATTTCCTAAATAGTAGTGCACTTAGAATTTCTCAGGGGCATTACTCCATTATTTAGCCGATAACATTCCCAGGAAACTGTTAAAATTTTTTGTGGAGGTCTCCCATTTGTTAGTATTTCACAAACCGTTTATTTAGTTAAATAACTTTTTTTCCCCTTGACTTTTCAGTCTTCTACTGTGCTGTATGCATTATCTTCTTTACAACTGAACACAGCTATAAAACTAAGTTTCTTTCTTTGTCTCTGCTACTCATTGTATTTCCATATGAATTTGTTTTTACTTTATTTTGCTACTTCATCCTAAAGAAGTGATCCAGTTTATTTTGCAACAAAAGGGGAGACATTATTATCACCGTTCACTCTTTTCTACAGTAGGTTCACTATGGTTGGTCATTTATTTTAATACAAAATACACTCACATACAGAACAAAAAATTAAAAATTTAGCATATAGCAAAATCATTATATAATTAAGCATAAATGAGAAAAGTAATTATAAAATTTAATTATAAAAATTGGAAGATACCCTCATTTGAACTTTGCCTAGCTCCTTGTTGCTAGTTTTAAATAAACATATATAAATAAATAATACATACACTTCAATTCCAATAAGATGTATCAAACTAATATATATTCATAGAAAAAAAATTCTCACCTAGACTCAAAAGGGTATACGTTCTTTTGCCAGTCTGTGATGATACATACCGCATTTTTTAAAAATCAGAGTCTTACTCTGTTGCCCAGGCTGGAGTGCAGTGGTATAAACATGACTTACTGAAGCCTGGAACTCCTGGTCTCAAGCAATCTTCCCAGCTTAGCTTTCTGAGTAACTGGGACTACAGGGGCATGCCACCACACTCAGCTGCTGTTTTAAATTTTTTGTAGAGACAGCGTGTTGCCTTGGCTGGTCTCACTATCATGTACTCAAGTGATCCCCGCACCTCAGCTTCCCGAAGTGCTAGGATTACAGGCATGAGCCACCATGCCCAAGCCTTATTGTATTTTTTGACTATAAATTGCCATCCAGTTTTATTTTTTCCAATAGCCTCTCACCTCTTTCACTGAAGTAAATATAATCTAATATTAGTTAAACATTCTCTGAATCATGGATGACAGAGCATAAAGCAACTCTCTTTTATTGTGGGAAGCATAGACTCCCTGCACAAGTTGTAACAAAGCCAATGTCTACTTTTTAAAGTAATGTTGATGCTAATATAGGAATAAAGCTATCTTTATATATGGTTTAAAGTTGTGGGGAAGGACAAAATCATCATGCCATTTGAATACTACTGCGCTTTATTGGATTTGTATTATAATATTCATTATTAAGTGTGAAAAGTGAGACATGGGGGTCACGTGGCTGTGACCAAGATCACATATCCAATAATAAGTAGAACTGGAATCTAACTTAAAGATTCTCATCCTTAGTATAAGATTTTCTCTGTTACATCATGCCATTATACTATGTTAAATTAATTTATTAAAACATAAATAAATTTAATAATTTTATATACTGCTTGGTGTATAGACTGATGTACAGACTGATGAAAATATATACAATCATATTTCTTATTTTGGAAATCTAAATTTTCTCTAAGATATAAAACTTACATTAAGTTTTTTTCAATACAATACACTTTATCAAGGGATAATTTACTTAAAATAAAATGCATCCCAATTTAGTGTGTATTTTGATGAGTTCTGAAGAATGTGTACAGACAGGTAATTACCACCATTATCAAGACATGGAATATTTTTATGACCCAAAAATGTTCCTTGTGATTCTTCACAGTCAATCCTGTTTCAACCACATTAGCCACAGTCACCAATCTGCTTTCTGCCTGTAAAGATTGGAATTGTCTTCCCTGAGTTTCATACGAATGACGCAAAAGTACCTATTCTTCTGTGCCTGACTTCTTTTTCAGTATAACTTTTTTTTTGTTTTCAGTATAATGTTTTTGAGATCATGTATGTTGTGGGCTCGTATCAATGGTTCATTCCTTTGTATTGCTTCTTAGCATTCAATTGTATGTTATACTAACATGTTTATTCATTCACATGTTAATGGCTGTTTTGACTGTTCCCAGATTTTGGCTATGGGGAACAAAAAAGCTGTAAACGTTTTTGTACAAGTCTCTGTATGGGTGTATGTTTTCTTTTCTCTTGGGCAAATACCTAAAAATGAAATGGCTAGGTCATATGGTAAATGTCTGTTCAAATTTATATAAAACTGATAAAATGTATTTTTCAAAGGTTGTCATTTTATATTCTCACAGGCAATGTATGTTAGTAACCAGTTGTCAATATTGGTATTGTTAGTCTTGCATTTTAGCCATTCTCTTAGGTTTTAGTGGTATTTATTATAGTTCTAGTTTATATTTCCCTGATAACTAATGACACTGGCAATTTTTCCAGGTGGTAATTGGTCATTTGATGTCTTTTAAAATCAAATACATATTTACATCTTTTTTTCTAATTTAAAATTGATTCATTTTTCTTGTTACTATTGAATTTTAAGAGTTCTTTAGAAAGTCTAGATGTATTTCTGTGTTAAATATATTCATTTCCAATATTTTCTTCTAGTCTATGACTTCCCTTATTTCATTATGCGTGTGTTTTAAAGAACAGTAGTTTTTTATTTTGATGTATTCTAAATGTTAATATTTTTGTTATTCATACTCTTTTTGGCATTCTATATAAAGTATTTTTGCTTACCAACTGAAAATCATAAAGATATTGTTTTTTAGAAGTTTAATATTTGTATCCCTTAATTTTAGGTCTATAATCTATTTTGAGTTGTTTGGTATATAGCGTGAATTAAGAACCAAGTTTTATTTTTGTTTCATAAAAATATGCTATTGTTCCAGACATAGTATTTCAATAGCATAATTCTCTCATTACACTGACTTGGAAACCTTGTGAAAGATAAATTATTACCTATCTATCTAGCTAGCTAACTAGACTTTTGATTCTATTCTAATGATTTATGTGTCTGTCTTCATACCAACATCAAATTGGCCTGATTATGTCTGTATTTGTATTATATCCTGAAATTAGGGAGTGTTAAGTCCTCTAACATTTTCTTTAGAAATTAAAATTACTTATCCATTTTTTAGTCTCTTATGCTACCATATATTTTGAAATAAGCTTGTCAAGTTCAACAAGTAATCCTGCTGATTGAGGTTGCATAGAGATTTCTCTCAGCAATATTCTTTCAGTTTGCTTTGCACATATTTTAAAAAAATTATCACTAGTCATTCCATGTTTTTTATGCTATTAAGGCTGATATTTTTTACAATTCAATTTCTGTTCATTGCTAGTACATGGAGATACAATTGATTTTTGTGTGGAGACCTGATATCTTGTTTCATTTGCTAGTCTACTCACAAATGCTAGAACTTTTTCCCAATTCCTCAATGTATATGCACATATACATTTCTGCATATGTCATATGTGAATGAGGATAGTTTTAATGCTTCCTTTCTAATGTTCATATGTTTTATGTTTTGACTTATTGAATAAATTTATATTAAGAGTCGGCTGGGTGCGGCTCACACCTGTAATCCCAGCACTTTCGGAGACCGAGGTTGGTGGATCACAAGGTCAGGATCAAGACCATCCTGGCCAACATGGTGAAATGCCGTCTCTACTAAAATACAAGAAAAAAAAAAGTGGGAATCCTTTCTTTGTTACTGATATTAAAGGAAGAACATATATTTTTCACCACTAAGGCTTTCCTGCATCTTTTGTGATAACCATAGCTTTTTAAAAAGTATATTAATGTAGTAAATTATATAGGCTGATACTCAAACCAATCTTGCATTTCTGCTATGAAACTAACTTGACTCTATTACGTCACATTGAGGCAGGAGGATAGGGCCTGGAGGCAGGAAACGTAAGACTGATCCATGCTGACTTCCTAGAACTAAATCTAATGAAAGCACTTCAGCAATGATAGGAATGTGAATGGCTTTGCAACTTCACTTCATCCTCTATGTTCATGCCATTTACACTTTGTAACTTCACATTCCATACTCTCCATTTACCTAGATCACACACACCAAGTAGCATCTTCTCTATTTATGATAGAGTGCATTCCAAGTAAATGACTCTGTGACTTCATCTCGTTCTCTTCATTTACATAGAATATATGCCAAGTAACCAATGGGAAACCTCTAGAATATTGAAATCCAAGAAAATTCTGTAAATGGGGCTCTTGAGCCCATATACTCAGGCTGCTCCCACACTGTGGAGTATACTTTCATTCTCAATAAATACCTGCTTTTGCTTTCCTTGCTTTGTTTGTGCATTTTGTTCAATTCCTTGTTTGAGACTCCAAGAGCCTGGACACCTTCTACCAGTAATACATTTGCTAATATTTTGCTAAGAAGTTTGTATCTATCTTTATGAAGATATTATTTCCCAGTTTTATTTCCTTGAAGTTTCTTTTTTGACTTTTGTTATCAGGGTAATGTTGACCTCTGTTTTCTGAAAAAAAAAATGTGTAAGAATAGCATTTCTTTGTTAAACAATTTATAGAATGTAACTATGAATGTATGTGGGATTGTGTGTTCTCTGAGCTAAAGTTTACAAACAACAAATTTAATTGTTTATGTATTTATAGGGCTAGCTACATTCAGAGACTTTTTTAAGTTTTGAGTTTTTGTTTGAAATATGCACTTACACTGAATATAGATTTTAGTTTGCAATAATATTTTATATACCCTCTAAGACATTATTCCACTAACTTTTTTGTTGTATATTTTCCATAGGCAATATGCATACTTTTTTTGCCTCGATAAAGTTTTATTGTTTCAATACGAAACATTCCACAAAGTGAAAAGTGTTCTATAATACCCAAGCTCTATGTTGAACTACCAGTTAATCATGGAAAACATTTCTATATCATTCTGTTTTACAACCAGTATAAACCCAGAATAATCAAGATCTGATTGTTTTTCACATGTCTGCTACGTCAGTAAACTATCAAACAGTTATCTGGTCATTTTAACATACTTCTTGCTTTGAACTTAATATACATTTATATTTGGTACAATCTCTATATCCTCTACTATCTTTAGGATATCTAAATATCTTAAATGTCTTGGGTATCTCAAGAGACAAAAGGTCCTCACAGAAGCTTTCACCCAAGTAATCATAAGAGTATGGAAGACTGGGGCAACAACCACATAAATTTGGTCATTATCCTTGTGGTCTGTTGATTAGTAGTTGTCTTTCAAATGAGAGTTTAAAATGTTGTACTTACTCTCCCTAGTTGCAAATGTTAAAACAGGACAGTGCCATAATTACAACAAAAAAAAACCTTGTAAGTTGAGTTAGTTCCTCTACTCCAACAACTCAAGTCTGTTTCCTTTGAGACCATTATGCTATTGGCTCTAGTCTCCAAAGCAGTAAACTAAAACTTGTTTCCAAGACTAGGAGGTAAATTAGGCTTATAAAATAATACAGCAAAAGAAAGCCAAGTGGCCTAACTGTTTCCAGTGTGCTTAGCATGGTTGTTATTTTCCATATGTCACTCAAGTTTTATTCTACAACTAAACTCTGTTTCTGAATAAGCCACCACAAAAAAGTGTTTCATTTACTGTCAGACACTTCACTAGATAGAGCTACCACTTATATCCATCATTTTTATAATTCAACTTAATTTCTAAATTAAAGAGTTGTCCCCATGACTTTAGCTAAGCAAAATGAAAGCCAAAGCTGTAAAATCTATGTAAAGCACCACAAGAACTTCTTGACTACCTCCACTTACCAATTTCCTTAATTACTTCCCCTTTTCCATTTGATTAATTACTTGTTTTAAATAACTACCACTCACTCCCTAGTTATGAGTGTTAATAACACTGATGCCTTTCTCAGATCCACAGTGATCCTTGAAGGCAAGATCTATTGCCTACACCAAACCAATTCTGACAGCATTGCTTATGCAACTGTAGTGACTTACTGACAATCAGCCGCCTTCTGCTTCAACAACTCTTAGCATTTGATTTTTCTTACTGCCAGCTTTATCTACTGTGAATAAATCAGCACTCCAGGACCATAATGAGCATAATCCTCAACCATCTTTGCTGTTTCACAGGCATTTGTTGCTTTAAATCTAATGTGGAATGCTGATAGATTCACTTTTTAGAAGTCATAAGCCTTTAGGAAGTTGGCAATAACTTCATTGCCTGTCTGTTTTCTCCTTTGCAATCAAGCTGTTCCTTTAAAAGTTAGACACTACAGAGTTGCCAAAACTTGAAACAGTAAGAGCAAGCACCTTTGCAGCTTCATGTTTGCTTTTGGCCAAGCTTTTTATTTAGTATTCTATACTTGTTTAACACATACTTAAAGTGTCTTACTGGGGGAGGGGAAAGGGGAGGTTCTTGTGGATTCCCAAGGAAATGTCAGAAAGGCAAAATGACCAGCATTATCCATTGGCTTTTTTGGGTTTACTGGGTGAATAGCACTTTCCTTACATAGGCATCTGATCTCAGGGTTTTCATGGTGAAACAGTGAGATTTCAGTTGGAAGACACCCTGAAATGTTTTGAGTAGCATATCCCAACCACCCTCCAATAACTAGCTTGTTTGTATCTTTCCATTTTAGATGGCTAGGTGTTTTGTGGAAGACCTTAGAATTGCTTGCCCCATTTACTGGGAAAAATCAGATAGGAAGTGGCCTTTGGGGACACTTTTACTTGGAAAGTTACAACACTAGTGCAAGTCTTAACACATTTAACATTTGCTTGTTGAAAAGCAATGTCATAAAGTCAAATAAAATTAAAAATATTTTACTTTTTTCCTCACAAAAACATAAAAATTACAGAGGGGAACTTAGGGAATTTAAAAAAGGTAACGCAGTTTTTCCATTTAGTAGTTCTTGGGTAGTTATGACAGAATAGTTTCCACTTTTTGTTTGTTTCTTTGAACTGTAATTTTGGTCCAAAGTTTTGTTTGCTTCTAGTATCTGCTTCTACCTCCCTCTTTACCAGATCAGCTTCCTCCATGACCACCACCTCTTCTTGCTCTGCTGTAGGAATCACATGGAGGAGGGCTTTCCATAGAAGGGGGCAGCCCTCTTTCTTGTCTGCCAATGCGATCATGACTACTTGAGGAGAGATCATTACGGCTGCTTGAGTAACTGTCTCGACTTCCACCATTTAGGTCATGTAAACTGCTGTAATCATGATAGCGACTGATTCCATGATAAGATGGCAGGGCTCTTATGTAGGTGGAGCACTGCGTGAGTTACTTTAACTCTCATACGAATCTCTGTAGGAACTTCCACTTGGATGATCTGAATAGTTATGATAATGACCATATCTATCTCTATCGCTGTAGACTCTGGATGGATAGTCATCATGTGAACTGAAATGACCATAATCCGAGTAAGTAAGTATAATCTTGTGGTAGTAGTGTATAATCTCTTGCATCAAGAAAACTTGGGTAAGTTGTCTTTAGTAGAATATCCATCATCTCTTGGGGACAAATAAATACCTTTATGAGATGGCAGTGGTTTCCTTCGAGGTGGACCTCCATAACTATCTCTTCCACATGATACAGGAGCTCTTCCTCCCATTCCACTGCTGCTGCGAACTGGTCCTAAATGTGCAGATCTCTTAGGAGAAGGAACCCCACTTCTTGGTGGTGGCCCTTTACTGGGAGCGGTCCCCTGGAAGAACTCATGTTAAAATTAATGGAATATCCACCATCAACCATGTGTCCTCTTTGAGAGGGTGGTCCCCTGGTTCCTCCACTTCCTCCTCCTCCACCTCTAATACCTCTTAGAGGGCCTCTACTTCTTGGAGGTGGAGGCAGTTCATGTCTACCACTTTCGAATGATGGTTTGGTGACTTGTTCCACCTTGATGGTTTTTCCATCTGGTGACTTTCCATTCATGTCTCTGGCTGCATCTTTAGTGTCTGCTGGGCTTTCAAAGTTGACAAAAGCAAATCCTCTTGATTTGTTGGTTTCATGGTCTTTCATCAAGAGTACTTTCACTATTTGTCCATATTTGCCAAATACTGTGCCAAGAGCTTTCTCGTTTGTTTCTGTATTAAGCCCACCAATGAAGAGCTTTCCTGGGCATCTGCTTCAATCATTTTTTTTGTGTGTCAGTGAGTTGGAGGAGTGATAATGGGTTAAAGCTCCAATGAGCTCATGGACAGGGGCTTCCTACCAGCTCAGTACCAGTGGTGGCTTCCGGCTCCGAGGACCAAACCACGAAGCCACTAGCACTACTGTGCAACCAATAAGCACACATTTTAATTCTGGTTTTTTTTTTTTTTTTTTTTTTTTTTTTTTTTTTTTTTTTTTTTTTTTTTTTTTTTTTTTTTTTTTTTGACTGAGTCTCATTCTGTAGCAGGGATAGAATGTAGTGGCACAATCTCGGCTCACTGCAACTCTTTCTTTGAGAATTGTTCATTCACGTCCTTAGCCCACTTTTTGAAGGGTTTTGTTTTTCTTGCTAATTTGTTTGAGGTCCTTGTAGAGTCTGTATATTAGTCTTTTGTCAGATGTATAGATTGTGAAGATTTTCTACCACTCTGTAGGTTGTCCATTTACTCTGCTGATTGTTTCTTTTGCTGTGAAGCAACTTTTTAGTGTAATGAAGTCCCGCCTATTTATCATTGTTTTTGTTATATTTGCTTTGGGGTTCTTGGTCATGGAGTCTTTGCCTAAGCCAATATCTAGAAGGGTTTCTCCAATGTTATCTTCTAGAATTTTTATGGTTTCAGGTTTTAGATGTATGTCCTTGATCCACCTCAAACTGATTTTTATATAAGGTGAGCGAAAAGGATTCATTTTTACTTTTCTACATGTAGCTTGCCAATTATCCCAGCACCATTTGTTGAATAGGGTGTCCTATAAAGGAAAACCCATCAGATTAACAGCAGATTTCTCAGGAGAAAACCTACAGACTAGAAGGGATTGGTGCCCTATCTTCAGCCTCTTTAAACAAAACAATTATCAGTCAAGAATTTTGTATCCAGTGATACTAAGTATCATAAATGGAGGATACAGCTTTTTGTATGAAAGATAGTCTTTGTCAGACAAACAAATGTTGAGGCACTGTGCCATTACCAAGCCAGCACTACAAGAACTGCTAAAAGGACCTCTAAGTCTTGGAACAAATCCTCAAAATACATCAAAACAGGACATTTGAAAGCATAAATCTTACAGGGCCTATAATACAACAACACACACGCACAAACAACAATAACAACAACAACAACAACAAAAACCCAAAACAACCAAGGGTATGCAAGCAACAAATAACAGGATGAATAGAATAGTACCTCACATCTCAATACTAAATGAATATAAATGGCCTAAATGCTTCACTTAAAAGATACAGAATGACAGAATGGATAAGAATTCACCAACCAAGTACCTGCTGCCTTCAAGAGAGACTCCCCTAACACATAACTACTCACATAAACTTAAGGCAAAGGGGTGGAAAAAGATATTTTATGAAAATGGACAACAAAAACTAGCAGGAGTTGCTATTATTATATCAGACAAAAACTTTAAAGCAATAGTAGTTAAAAAAGACAAAGAGGGACATTATATAATAATAAAAGGTCTTGTCCAATAGGAAAGTATCACAATCTTAAATATATACACATCTCACACTGGAGCTCCTAAATTTATAAATCAATTACTACTACACCTAAGAAATGATATAGCTCTGTCTTTTCCAGATCTCTGCCTCTACAACTTCCAGCTGCCTCAACTTTTCCTTTTCTCCATTAATATTCTTCACTTCCATGAGTTCACTTAGGGGCTTTGGGTATACCTCTCTGTTCACGTGTTTTTAAATTTTTGTGTAGGAAGCAAACCAGAGCAGTTACAAGATTAGTCTCACCTGCTTCACTTCTGTGAAAAATCAGCCTTGAGATATGCATTATAAAAGTCAATGTCTGAAAGACATTTTTTTCTTATTTTTTATTTTTGTTTTGTTTTGTTTCCCCAGTAGGGTGGTAAATCTAATCCTTTTTATACCATCTTAGTGAGAACATGAAATTTCATATTGCTTTTAAATCCCAGTCTAAAGCCATGTTAAGTACTATGATTTATGGATTTTTAAAAAAACCTTCTGGACAAGTATATCTATGCCAATGAGTTTACTTAATTGTTAACCCCTTTTCTGGAAAAAAAACATTGTTATAAACAATAGAGTGGGAGGGACCAGAAAATGATTTAAGCAACCTAGCTGTATGTAATTCAAAGGTGACCTTGAAATACAAAAAAAAAATAATAATAAAATAAAAAATCTTCAATGTAATGCATTTTAGAATTACTTAAGAAAACTTTATATATATATATATATATATATATATATATATATATTTTAGAACATTTTCAAAGAGTAGCCTGTAGTACAGTCAAGAGCAGTTTAAAAGGATCCTTGCTCTCTCTATTTCTAAATGTTCACAGGCCCAAAAGAAGGAAAACAGAAAATCTAACTTGGAAAGAAAAATTGTCAACTTACAAAACCTCCAAATGTGGCTGTATATTTCGAAGAGATTTAGAAGATTATAAACTGACTAAAAATGATAATTAATATATGGCTCTCCAGATGAAATAAAATTTTTGAATTGTGCAAGAAGGAAAGAAAGATATGGAAAAAGTTAATCTTGAGGCTTAATATAAATACTAAATCCTTTAGGTAACTGAACTTTATTTGCCTTGATTAACAGAAAACACTCAGTCTTGAACATTTTTAACAATCCTTAGTCTCTTTCAGTCTCTTTCCTACAACTATTAATTTGTGAACATTATCAGAGGAAATTTCTTTATTCTCTGTGATAGAAATCATGTAACTTTTTTGGGTAACCTACTTTGGACACTGAAGTTTCAGAAGAAACAAACTATGAAAGAATTATTTTTAGAAGGTCTCTAAATATTAAACAAATTAGCAGATTATAACCAATCTAGGTATCCCATAGTCCTTACAGTATGTATGAGTTATGAGTCTAAATTATTTTCAAATTATTCCAATGAGCAGAATATAATTGGAGAACAGAGTAATTGGAGAAAACCCATAAGAATATATATTTATTCTAGAATATCATAAAATTTTGTTTTTATATATAAATTAGGACATATCATAGGTATGTAAGATCAACAACATGGCACACATAAAAGTTCAGAAGTATTCTTCTTAAAATATCATAAATGTTTTGTAAATGTCTATAAAAGCATTAGGCTATGCTCTAGAGGTATAAACTCAGCAACATGACATAGTCATTGCCTATCACAGCCTACCGCTTGGATCAGTAGTCAGGGATTATCCTCCTTGTCTCAGAATAATTTTAGTCTTGGGTAAATTAATCAAAGTTATCTTTCAATAATCTAGCCATCTCACCTATAGTGTAATATGTATTTGTTAGAGTAGGTGGATAGTTAGACATGAGCAAGAAGGTTAGCCCCTAAAAATGTAGTAAGCTCTATGAAATCTCACACTCCAGAGACCATCCAAAATATGCGTGCCAGATATGAGTAGAGGGGAGGGAAAATACCTATGCAAGAAGGAACTCTCCAAAATGCCTCTTAAAATGCCCAGTAATCACTCATTCTGTGATTGAACTGTGAAACTATAGTTAGCTATATGCTGATAAGGAGGGGAAAAAGGCAAAGGGGAAATTGCTAAGAGATACAAAGTCACAATAACTACATATTTAACTGCTGTTTATACACCTTCCTGGGGTGGTAGTAATGAACCGCACTACCATTAGGAAAGATTTGTATAGATCACTGGGCCTGCACTTGCGTATCAACAGACAGTAAGGGAGAATCCTACAAACCTGCGGTGGGAACTTGGTGGGGGAAAAGGCAGGGACTTAAGGCGGAAGTCGGAAATCAGACACAGACAAAAGCAGAGACTTGAGACAGAGGTGCAAACCTAAAGAAAGTGTATGACATGATAAAAAAACAACAACATAGAACTTTCAGGGTCGCTGGCCCATTCTCCTCCAAGCAGCCCACTCTGCCACTTTAAATAATCTGTGATACCCCTTAACCATTGCTGCTATTGCTATTGCTCCCAGCCTAGTAAGCTCACTCCTCTCTTGGAGTGTACTTTCTTCAAAAACTCTCCACTCTCTTTGTTAAATTGTCTCTTGGCCAAATTCTTTCTCCCAAGAACACTAAGAACTGAGGACACCATGCTTCCTGGTAACCTTTTGAAATATATTAAGTTTCTCTTTTGTTGTTTTACAATATCCTTGCTGGTGAAGAAAATCTGAGGGTTATAATTCTGTAATTTGAGAAGTACCCATGCCAAAAATAAATATTTTGGATAATCCAGTACCAAATTTTTATTTCATATATTTTTAAATTTTATATTTCAATATTAATGATTAAAGTTTTTATGCAAGAATCTCTCATTGAACAGAATGACAAAAATCTATGAAGAATATCAAGAATTCTGTCACAGGTGCACAAAATTTGCTTTCCAATTCTGTGAAGAACAGATGGGAATTGTCAGGTTGCAAGGTCTATAGGACATAATCTAAGAAAGACACCATGGCTGTCGGATGACATCAGATAATCTCAAATAGACATTTGGTAAAATATTCTATGAGATAATCATCACAATATTGATAAATTGGCCATCATTTCAAACATCAAAGCAGAAATGTTCTTAGGAGGTATTTTATGCTATTGATCCTCTGTATGGGCTTTTAGCATATGCTAAAGGGAAAACCTGAAAGAATTAAACTGTTGTTAATAAATTAATCATATTCCAGAAAAAAGCTCAAGAGTATTTGTAAAATGAACAAAAAAATTGCCAAGAGCCCAACAAAGTTGAATTTTCAATTCTACATCTAACGTAAAATCCCAAGGCATAAAAAAGAAGCAGAAAAAGGTGACCTATAATAAGGAAAATAATCAACCTTTTCTGTAAATTTTTATTTCCATCTGGATTATATTCCTTCTACCTGTGGGAATTCCTCTAACATTTCTTGCAGTTCATATCTGCTTATTGCCTTTAAATTTTGTTAGGCAGGACCACAGCAGAACCTGGCCTATGGCTAATTTTGCTCCACAATTGAGGCACAAATTTTTTATATACTCTACCCGATACTCTGTGAATTATTAGGATTTCCACTCTTGTTAGTGGAAATGAGCATTTATTTTTCCAGTCCTGTGTAAGTGCAAAAGATGCTACCTCTGTCTTTTCATACATTTCTTTCTTTTGTCTCAAGTTGTTTTCCCATGTTCATGGGCTAATTAGTATTCAGCTGATGACTCAAGAACTTTTCCAGATCTCTAGAATTCTCTTTCTGGGCAACTCTCTCCTTTCTGGTACTCTACATTGCAAACTCTGTCAACTGTGTCTTTCCTTCTTTCCCTACTATGTCTCTTCAAGCCATAGGATCTATCTGGTTTTCCTCTTTCTGTGCCACCTGGAAACATCTTCACAAAGTATACTGGGACAATCAGAGAGCTTACAATGTTTATTTACTATCTCTGTTATTGCTCTCTGTCATGGTCTGATATCCAATGTCTTCAGAACCTTTTTTCATTTATTTTGTGCATTTCAAAAATGTTTTGGGCAGGAAGATATATCTAATCCTACTTATTCTACTTGTTCAGGAGAAGTCTTGAAAGTAGGCTCTTTGATTTGCATACATTTTAATATGTTTAATCTTTGTCAATGAATAAGGAGACATTCTTTTTTTTTTTTCTTTTTCTTTTTGAGTCGGAATTTCTCTCTTGTTGCCCAGGCTGGAGTGCAGTGGCACAATCTTGGCTCACTGCAACCTTCACCTTCTGGTTTCAAGCGATTCACAAGGAGACATTCTTAGTGAAACATAAACTTCACATTAGTATTCTTTACTAACACAAATCCCACTGGCTGTGAGCCAATTAGACAGCAGATGGTTCAGTTTAAATCAATTAAACTGAATGATTTGTACTATAATAACTGGGACTATCAAAGTGCATGTCCAAAAAACACTCTTCTTTTAACTATAATCCTTATGCTTTTGACAATCCTTGAGGAAGTGCAGCTGAGGTTCACCTTCAATATTTATCAACATTATTAATCTTATAATTTTTATTTATAAATGAAGTGGCTAGATGAGTAAAAAATATTGTTATTCAGTATTGATCTTAACAAATGTTTATTACCAGTATTTTATGATTTTTATTTAATTTTGTTTTTTGATCAATTATATAATTATGGGCTACAAAGTGATGTTATCATGTATATACAGAGTGTGGAGTGATTAAATCAAGCTAATTAACATATCCATCAACTTAAATACTTAACATTTATTCTTCCTGTCTTCTGGCAGCTTCACATCCTTTGACCATTTCCCCAACTCCTTGTCTCGGATAACCACCATTAAATTTTCGCTTCTATGAGTTTGATTGTTTTAGATTCTACATATAATTGAGAACTTGTGATATTTGCTTTTCTGTGCCTGGCTTATTTTACTTAGCATACTGTCCTCCAGGTTCACCTATTTTTGAAAGGACAAGATTTTCTTCTTTTTAAAGGCTGACTGGAGTTACATTATGTAGATATGCCACATTTTCTCTATCCATTCATTTGTTAAAGGAAGCTTAGGTTGATACCATAACTTGGGCATTGTGACTAGTGCTACGATAAACATGCGAGTGCAGCTATCTCCTCAATATGTTGTTTTCATTTCCTTTGGATATATACCCAGTAGTGGGATTGCTGGATCATATGGTAGATCTATGTTTTAGTCTCTTGAGGAGCCTCCACGTTGTTTTACTTAGTGGTTGTGTTAATTTATATTCCCACCAACAGTTAACAGGGTTTCCTTGTCTCTATATCCTTGCCAACATTTGTGGTTATATTTTGTCTTTTTGAAAATAGCTGTTTTAACATACACTGGGGCCTGCTGAGGGGTGGGGGGGCAAGGGGAGGAAACCTAGGTGATGGGTCAATAGGTGCAGCAAACCACCACACATTCTACACGTGCATCCCAGATCTCAAAGTAAAATAACAAAATTTTTAAAAAGAGAAAGAAAATAGCTGTTCTAACAGGGGCAAGGTTGTATCTATGCTTTTAATTTGCATTTCCGTGATGAGACATATTTTCATTTGACTCTTGGTCATTCGTATATCTTCTTTAGAGATATGTCTATTCAGGTTCTTTGCCCAGGTCTTTTTTTCTTTTTCTGCTGTTGAGAATTTTGAGTTTCTTGTTTATTTAGGATATTACCATTTTATTAGACCTATTGGTTACAAATATTTTCTCTGATTCTGTAGATTGCAGTTTTGCTGTGTTGTTATCCTCATGCAGAAAAAATGGAACTGGACCCTTGTCACACACCTGTGAAAGGAAAATAAATCTTGGGGCCCCATCACTAAGCTAAAGGGAAAAGCCAAGCTGAGGGCAAACCTGTTTCCCATTCTATTTAAAGTCACCCCTCTGCTCTCAGCGATAAAGGCACATCTGATTGACTCCTTTGGAGAGGCTAATCAGAAACTGAAAAGAATGCAACCATCCATTTGTCACTTTTCTTCCCATGACCTGGAAGCCCCCTCCCTACTTCAAGTTGCCCTGCCTTTGATTCGAGTTGGCCCACCTTTTCAGACTGAACCAGTGTTCGTCTTTTATATGTCGATTGATGTCTCATGTCTGTCTAAAATGTATAAAACCAAACTGTGCTCTGATCACCTTGGGCACATGTTGTCAGTACCTTCTGAGGCTGTGTCATGGGTAAGTGTCCTCAATCTTTGCAAAATAAATTTTCTAAACCAACTGAGACCTGTCTCAGATATTTGGGGTTCACACACCATGTACAAATAACTTCAAATGAATTAAATACTCAAATCTAAGACCTGAAATTGTAAAAATACTGGAAGAAAACAAAGGGGAGAAGTTTCACAGCATTGGCCTCGGCAATGATTTGTTGTGTAGGACCCCAAAGCATAGGTGACAAAAGTAAATAGACAAATGGGGCTGCATTTATGCTAAAAAGCTTGGACATGGTGAAAGAAGCCATTCTTAGCATTTTCAAAGTGTTGGGAAAAAAATACATTATTTTCTACAAGCAAACCTTGCTGTATGAATTAATTATAATTTCATTTTTTCTTATGTTTATTCTTGAAAATGTACCAAAAAACAATGACTTAGACATTGCTTAAAGGTATGAGCAGTAAAAAAAAATATGAAGAACTCATGAAACAGCAGATTTTTATACACTGTTTCCTCTGTAAGATAGCAAACCCCTAAAGGTTAAGATGTATGCTTTAATTCCTCATCTTCCCTCCACAGTACCTACCAAGATACTCTTTGTGTATATATATATATACAGTATCTAATACTATTATTATCTTTTAGTTGATTAAGTTAAATTAATCCACTTTAATAGGTATACTGTGTTCAAATGAAAAATACGTGGACAACTAGGCACTAAATTAATGTTTAAGACATATTTAATTTTCTGTAAAGTGAATTTATAGAATAAAGACAATGTTAGCATTATAGCATTGTTGTAGGTATCACCTGAGTTATGTTTATAACTTTCAGAAGAGCATCTGGAGTAAAATAAGTACTTAATAAATTATAGCTACTATTTTGATTATTAATTCAATTATTAATAGGATAATTACTAAAGAGTACTTAAAATTGTTATTCATCTCATGCAAAATGGCACAATTTTCAGATGTTAGTATAATTTTTTCAGCATAGTAAATTTCCGAAAAAAATTTTGAATCTTTTTTCCTGTTTCATTAATATAAACTAATTATAAAATTGAATATATATGAGTTTTTCAGAAGAAATATTGACCATTATATAAAATGTCATATTTAAGAGATTAGTAAAATGCCAATGTCCTACTGTTAGAAGTAATCTGATAACTCAGTGTTAAAATAATTAATAAAATATGAATAAAACAATAAAGTTTGTATTGATGCAGAACATATTGAAAGTCAAAAATAAAAACACTACCTAATGAGGATAAAATCAGATGTAATCTTCTTTTAGCAATTAAACATATATTCATTTTGAGGCTATAAAGGTAAAAGACAGCAAGTCTTGTCTTCAGGGAGTTTCCAGAAGCAGGTGGTTTCAACATAATATTAAGTAAGTGCTACGATAGCATAAGCTCTGAAAGAAAATGCCAAGTCTGTCCTAGAGTTTAAAGAAAACTTGAAAGAGAAGACATCTGGGCTGATTTGAAAGGAAGAAGAGGAGTTAGGTTAACAAAGAAATGCAGTAAAAAGCATGGATAGAGAAATAGAGCTTTAATCAATATGTTGTCTCCACAGCAGAAATTGTGTGGCAAGGAGCAGTAAGGGGTGAACCTGGCAAGGCAGACAGACTCCAGGGCACCTGGGGTCTCATGCACGTTCAAAAGAGCTGAGCTTTATTTTATGGCAATAACGAACCACTTCTATTTGTTTCTGAATTTTTTTTCCCCCCAGGACTTTGTGAAAAATATCTTGGTATGGGAAATATGAAAGAGATATAAAAGATAAAAGACAGACATTACTTCAAAATGCAATCTTTGTATCATAGAAATATAGATTGTAAAACTAGAACAGATATTTGAGATCACTTAATTCTACTGTTTCAATTTACAACTGAGAAAATTGGTTCAGAGGCAATCAGTGGCTTATTAAAGACAGAGTTGTATTACAGCTAAGTTCTGAATATATATAAGCACATACACATGTGCCCTGCATACACTTACATGCACACATTCAACTAAAAAGCCATTATAAAGAGATAGTGGTACCTTAAAATGTGTCTAAGACAGACTCAAAATTTTTTTTTTTACTTTTTATCTTACTTTTTTTTTTTTTTTTTTTTTTTTTACTGGTGGGGAAAGGCTGTGTTACCCCAGCTACTGCTGCAGAGGTATGCTTTTATTTTAAATTTTTAAAAATATAATTTCACCTTTTATTTTAGATTCATAGGATACACGTGCAGGTTTGCTACATAAGTATATTGTGTGAGACTGAGGTTTAGGGTATGGTTGATCCTGTCAGCCTGGTAGTGAGTGTAATACTCAATAATTAGTTTTTCAACCCTTGCCCCCATCTTACCCTGCTCCCTCTAGTATTCCCCAGTGTCTACTTTTTCCATCTTTGTGTCCATGTGTACCCACTGTTTACTTCCCACTTATAAGTGAGAACATGTGGTATTTTATTTTCTGTTTCTGCATTAATTTGCTTAACATAATGGCCTCCAGCTGCATCCATGCCACTGCAGAGTGTGATTTCATCCTTTTTTATGGCTGTGTAGTATTTCATGGTTTATATGTACCACATTTTCTTTATTCATTCTACCATTGATGGGCACCTATTCTGATTCCATGTCTTTGCTATTATGAATAGTGCTGCAATGTACATACAAATGCAAATAATAACAAAGTGTGTGCCAATGTTCTAATCAATATTTTCAGTTATAATCAACTATGTTTTTCAGAAAGTTCAGTTGATAGAGAACAAACAAAATTGCTGGGTAAGAGATCTTAAAAATAATCTTATAAAAACTGAAATTTTTTTTGGCCTGATAGTAAGAAATTAGCAGGCTAAATTTTAAGAGAAACCTGAAATTCAGAGATATAAGCAGAACAATTTAAATCAATTATGCTTAAATATTAAATTATGAAAATGAGTTACATGTGTGGAAAATAGAGATAGCATAAGTTCTGCTTGAGTTTACCAAGCTCTCTTTATTTCAGCATTGAACTTGGACTCTGAGTCATGACTTCATGTTGGAAAAGAGTGAGTAAGAGAGGTAAATCCATATTCCTCTCAACACTTCCAGATAATTTCAGGGAGAGTTTATTTGACTCTGAGCAGAAGAGGGGCAAAAACAAAGACAGGGATTTTCCCTAAGAAGATTTATTCATTAGCTCATGGTATTTGGATTTGTAGCCCTGGGATTCACATCACTGGAATTTAGGTTTACTTTTTTAAGTTGACATATACTAATTGTACATATTTATGGAGCACATAGTAATGTTTCAATGCATATATAGTAACCAGGTCAAGGTAATTAGCACATTCATTGTCTTAAACATTTATCATTTCTTTGTGTTGAAAATATTCAATATCTTCTTCCTCTATTTGAAGCTTTAATATATTATTATTTGCTGTTCCTACACTGGTGATTGGGATTAAGTACCATTGAGACAAACAAAAATAAATTGTCTCTAAAAGGAAGGCACTTTATTCTAAGTTTCAGGGAATCATCACATTGATTTTTATGGGCAATGACAAAGACGTGCTGCTATATAATCAAACATACAAGGAAACAAGATATTATGAGTTAAAAGCAGTGAAAACAGCCTATAGTAGAAATAGATCTGTGAAATTTTCAAATTTTGGAGTGGCTAGACTCACAAATTACTTTCCTTACTTCATTTAAGTAAAGAAAGAGCACATTAAATGTATCTGCAGGGTAAAAAAATATCTATTCACTTGTGGAAAACAGTAGTCCTAAAAAAATGAAGTAGAGATTCTAGAAACGAATATACAATACATAAAAATGAAAACATAAATGGGTTTAAGATTGCATTAAACAGAAATGAAAATAAAATAAATAGAATTAGAAGACAGTCTGGAGATTTTTATAACTGCCAAATAAGGAGAAGTTTACTCTATATGTGGAATATTTTAGTTTATTTCACTCATACAGAGATATGTGTCTTTTTTTTCTCATATTCCTTACTTTGCATGTGATGAAGAGGTACAGAGTAACTAGAGGTCTAATTCTTGTGTCTCATTGATTAACACTTCCAGCAAGAGCACTCCTAAATCCTTTTCTAAGAAAGCAGTTATTATGTTTTATCTGGGGCATTGCATCCCTTCTCTTTACACAGGGGACAAGAGGCACAGTTGGCCTGCACTCTGCCCTGTGTACTATTTTTTTTTAAAGTGCATTCTAGATGCACTTAAAAAAAAAAAAACTTTTTTTTTTCATTTTATATTTCTTCTATTTTTTGACTACAACCTGAGATTTTCTTTGAGACAACCTAGGGGAAAAACTATTCTGATTTGAGCTGTGGTTTCTTCTACTCTGTTATGTCACCAGGTGACCAGATTTGTGTGCTAGAAATTCCAATGGAAGTCTGGTCACCTCATGACATATTTTCTTTCTTTTAAGGACTGCAATTAAATATATACATATATATATGTATATACACACACACACACATATATATATACACACACATATATATACGTGTATATATATATACACATATATATATACACGTATATATATAATATATTGTATTTCATCCAAGTATTAGAAAAGAAAGGAGAAAGCTGGGGGTATTTATCCACCACATTGATGTGGAAGCATCCTATTTTGACCCAGGCTTTGTTGAGAACTGTTTTTTTTTTTCATTCTGCTCATTAACATTATTTGAGGGAATATTTAACAAATAATGTTAAATAATGTTAACAAGTAATGTTAAATATGTACACATTTCTTTAAAAAGCTCAAACAGATAAATTAAATCAAAACCTCTGAGGTTGGGGACTGAACATCCACATTTTATAAAAACTCCCCGGGTGATTTAATGTATAGCCAAGTTTGACAGATTCTTCCGTACCTCTTCCTTTGATAAATTATAAAATTCTCTAAAGCAGGAACTTAAGATTACTTATTTACCCAGCTAGTGATTTGTGTATAGATATGTAAAGGTATATTAAATATTAAATTGAATTAATAGTGGTCAGAAAAGTTCACAGTGAGGAAATCGAGCATAATTGTTCATTTTTATTTTATGTTGTTGAAATTTTTTTTTTAAATTGAAAAATTCCAGAAAATATATGCACCTTACTTTTCTGTATAAGTAAGCAAAATTAAAAACTTGTGATACTTGGGATATGAGCAAAGTAGTGCATTTTTATGGTTTATTAATCACACAAGTACATGCATACGTACACAGACTGCAGTCATACCCTTGTGCCTTCTCTACTTGTTTTTACAGTTGAATTAATTTAATATATTCATTTGAGATGTGAATTGTTCAATTATCAGGGTGGCAGTTTCCAGGATCATGTAGTTCTCAGGATTATGTTTGATGAATTCCCAGAGATTTTTTCCTTTCTTATTTGGCTTCATATGCTAATAAATCGGTTTAGTTCATCTCGGACAATGTGGCACATTCTAATGAATAAACTGACTACTTAGCACAGAATCGAATCCTGGGAACTATGAATCACCAAGCTATAAATACACAGGGAGCTCCCAGAAAGTTGCTGATAAACTACAGAATGGAGCTTTTTCTGTAAGATGCTGCTGTAAGCTTTTTCTGTAACTAATCTAACTGGCTCTAGATGGTGAGTCAATACCTAGGTTTAGAGCTTTATCTATTTTTTAATCTAAGAAAAGCAATCTGGGAAATGTTATGTTGAATAAAATTAATGCTAAATGCAAGATTATTCATGGGCTTTATACTCCAATGTTGTATGCCACTCCAAGGAGATTTTTGATCATTGAGATCAGAGAATTTTCCTCTAATTATGCTAGATTTGATCCAGAATTCTATTCAACTGGCCTGCATCCACATCTTCCCTTTGATGGATAAGCCCTGCAGATAGAACAACTCCCTGAAGCCTGCTGCTCAAAGAGAGATGGACTATCTCCTTAATTAATTTTTTTTCAGTATGGCTGTGGTAACAATTGATTATTATAAAGAGTGTATCATATTTTCATGGTGCTGTTCAACAGCAAAAGTGTGAATCAGGAAATTATATTCTTACACTGAGCCCCTTTTAAATTTGTTTTATTATGGTAAAATACACACAACATAAAATTTACCATCTTAATGCTTTTAAGTGTGCAGTTCAATGTGCTAACTATATTCATATTACTATGCAACCACAATATCTCCAGAAATTCTTTGTCTGCAAAACCAAAACTGCCATTTCCCTCTGTCCTATGCTCCTGCAACCACTAGTCTATTTTCCATGCCTGTGAATTTTGCTACTCTGCATAGCTCTTAAAATTGGAATTTGTCCTTTTGTGACTGCCTTATTTAACATAATGTCTTCAAGATTCATTTATGTTGTAGCATATGTGAGAAATTCCCTTTTTTCTTAAGGCAGAAGAATATTTCATAGTATATATATATATATATATATAACCTTTGTAAAAATAAATTTTATTTTTCATATTTAAGATACATATTATAAAATATTTATATATTACACAATGGCTACCACATTTAATTTATCCATTCATCCATCAGTGGACACTGGGGTTGGTTCTACCTTTTGGCTGTGGTGAATAATACTGCTGTAAATGTGAGTTGGAACTCCTTTTTATCAAACTATTTTAATCTTTCTAAATCACAACTCTTCTCTTTTACAGATAAGCAAATTGACTGAATTCCTTCATCTGGGGTGACTATAAAGATTCAGGTGCTCCATTCAAAACTTGCCAAATCAGAAGGTTTTGGGGAGGGACTCCTGGGCATAGCATACTTAAGAAAAATAATAGCTGGGTCAGATTATTTCGATAATTAGGAGATTTGAGAACCTGGCACTATTTTGTAGACTCATAACTGAGATTACTTAAAACTACACCTTAATCACCCACTTCTACCTCTCTGAAAAAAAGATCAGCTAAGGCCTTTTCTGAAAAAGAAATCTATAAAAGAAGAATCATCTATACAGACCATCATGTAAAAACATGCAATCTCTCCATTTATTTCTGTGTACTTTATTCTTTTATTATTATTATTATTATTTTGAGACAGAGTTTCACTCTTGTTGACCAGGCTAGAGTGAAGTGGCACGATTTCAGCTCACTGCAGCCTCCACCTCCCAGGTTCAAGCAATACTCCTGCTTTAGCCTCCTTAGTAGCTGGCATTACAGGCATGTGCCACCACGTCTGGCCTATTTTGTATTTTTAGTAGAGACCAGTTTCTCCATGTTGGTCAATCTGGTCTCAATTTCTCTACCTCAGGTGATCTGCCTGCCTCAGCCTCCCAAAGTGCTGGGATTATAGGTGTGAGCCACTGTGCCTGAACTGTGTGCACTTTATTCTTAAGTGGAATACATTTATTAACAGTTACTTCCAGATTAAAGAACAAGTAAAGAACACTTTAAGTCTTAGTAGCATGACCAGCAAACTAATTATAACTTGAAATTTGTACTAACATTTATTGCAGTAATGCTCAAGGCTAATCAGGAACTTCTACAAGTAATTCTCAGAGATTTCTTTAATGGTGTACCTTTAAAATCACTATTAGAGGTAAACATGTTAATGGATAAAGCATTAAGAAATTATGAACAACAAAATTACTGAATCAAGATATTTACACCTTAGAAATATTTGTACATATTAAACTTACATTTTCACAAATAATTCTATATAGTTTATTCATATGGAAAGTTATTTTTCTATTTTACCTTAACAAATATATCCCGATTTTAAATTAAAAACTTTATATTGCATAATTTTTAAAATAGAGAACTCTTTGTATTGGTGACAATTTAGAGAGTGACTTTACATATTCAGAATCTTCAAAATGTTGTGACTAAATTTATTATTATACTTTCTTCCAATTTCAGTGTCACAACCATGTTCAATCATGTCCAATTCATATTTTTATTATTTTTTATTTCAAAATATTTGATTTGCATGCATATTTTAAACATTCCCAATGTTTCCAAGTATCTAGGTATTTGGTTTTGCATAGGTCATAGTTCAAATAACTTACCGCATTAATAAGAGTCCTAAGTTCTTATCTGATGTGGATTATCCTTTCCAAAGTGTGTTTATTATTTAAGCGTGACATATTCTTAAGAGATGCATTTAAGCTTTCATGCTATATATATGGTAATTTAATGTTAAGCTATAAATATCAATTCATATTTATGTAGGCAGTGGGGTATATATCCTGAAACTGTCATCCTTTGGTAAACTTTGGAAGGAAAATCATCCATTAATTGATTCAACACTGAAGCCATTGTTGAGTGTCTGATATTCCAAGTTCTATATTAAAACATAGATGTAAGTAGTAATAATATGAATTATTTCTCTCCAAGATTTTCTCAATCCCGTTGAAAAAACATTCAAAAACAAAGCTGAATTATCCTTGAATTATCAAAATGTTAATGGTGTATGTACAGCATCTAAGGAGATCCCAGTGGATTTCTCTATCTAGGATGAAACAAAATGAGGTTAGTACCTGAATAGGCCAAGTAACTTAAAATATTTTATTATCTTTGGAAGAAATAATCAAAGATATATTCCTTAAGAAATAGGCTAGTGAACAATTACTTAGGAAATGAAGGGAGGATGTGAGTTAATTACTGATTTTTCAGGATGAAACAGGGCAAGTATTGCATTTTATCTAAAATATTAGAAAAATAGGGGGACAACATTTCTGACAGAGTCTAGAAATCATTGAACAATATTACCCTTCCTTAATATTCTCCTCAAACTAGAAAGCAGAATCCTTTAATGTGTTTTTAATTATTAAAATTTTCATTATAAAATTTTATAAATTATCAAATATACACAAAATCAATGAGTATAATATAATGAATCTTTCTGGATCTATCACCCAGCTTCAACAATGATTAACATATGTCAATCACCTTACTTGCGTTCTGTTATTCATGTGGCGGTTACAGAAACAGACTTTGAGATTTTGATAGTCTAGATGTTAAGTCCTGAATCCTAACTTTCAGCTCTCAATACCCAATTTCTTATATAGAATAATATAACTAAATAGAGCAAAAGCCAAAATGGCTGAAAAGTAAAAGCAATCAAATATGGAATAAAATTTAACTGAACAATATTGACAATGAACTATTAAAAAGATATTACAAAATTATATCAGGATAAATGGGATATCTATCACCTCAAGAATTTGTCATTTGTGTTACAGACTATCCATTTATACTCTTTTAGTTATCTTAAAATGTATAAGTAAGTTATTTTTGACTATAGTTACCCTGTTGTACTAGTAAATACTAGGTCTTATTTATTCTTTCTGACTATTCTTTGAACCTGTTAATCTTCCCCACCTTTCCACTACCCTTTCCAGCCTGAAGTAACCATTCTTCTACTCTCTATCTTTATGAGTTCAATTGTTTTAATTTTTAGCTCCCACAAATAAGTGGGAACATGCACAGTTTGTCTTTGGGAGGCTGAAGGAGAGGGATTGCTTTAACCCAGGATTTGAAGACAAGCCTAGGCAAGATGGTGAGACCCCTGACTCTACAAAAATAATTTTCTAAATTAGCAGCTATTCTACTCTGGAAGCTGATGTGGGAGGATCACTTGAGCCGGGGAAGTGGAGCTTACAGTGAGCCATGATTGTGACAATGCACTGCAGTCTAGTAACAGAGTAAGACCACAACTCTTAAAAAAAAATTTACTCCCAGCAAAAGTAAGGGATACTGAAAAATATTGTGGAGGATGAACAAAGGATGTGTGGATCACAAAAGGTAACGATCAAATGTTAGGAGAAGTGACAAAGCTTCTCCTAACATTCAAGTAAAAGACCCTTGGGCACAACCACTGCAAAGTTTCCTTCTGCTGCTGCCTCCAAGTTGAGGAAGGAACAAAAACCCTGAGATTGCCTCAGAGCTTCAGTGAGCAGCTCCAGAGTGCCAAGCTGTGGTCTACTTCCAGCACTGAAGGTAGAGAGGAGCCCACATTTTCAAAGGATTGCGAGGAAACACAGCTATAACAGCGAGGAAACAGGGGAGCCACAAAACCAAGCAGGAGCCTAACAACTGACCAGTATACCTAAATGCCACCTATTGGATCACATCTCAAAATTGTAACACCAAAAATACATTACTAACATAGCACCTTCTGAAACCAAAGATAAAAATTCAGCTTCAAATAAAGACCCTGCACAAAGCCTTGACCCTGTGAAAACATACAGAATTCTATTGACTGTACTCAATCTATATTGCAGTTAAAGGAATACCCACACACATAGATGAGAAAGAACCAACAAAGGAACTCTGGCAACTCAAATGGCCAGAATGTCTTATGCCCTTTCAATGACTACACCAGTTTTCCAACAAGAATTCTTAACTAGAGTGACCTGGCTGAAATACAGAAATATAAATCAGAATATGGATAGAAATGAAGATCACTGAGATTCAGGAGAATGGCAAAACTCAATCTAAGGAAACAAAATCACAATAAGATGATACAGGAGCTTTAGCACAAAGTACTTGGCATAAAAAAGAAACTAATGGATCTGACAGAACTGGAAAACACAAGAATTTCACTATGGAATTTCAAGTATTAACAGCAAAACAGACCAAGCTAAGGAAAAAAAAAAATTTAGAACTTTAAGACTGACTCTCTGAAATAAGACATTCAGATAAAAATAAAAAAGAATAGCCGGGCGCGGTGGCTCACGCTTGTAATCCCAGCACTTTGGGAGGCCGAGGCAGGTGGATCACGAGGTCAAGAGATCGAGACCATCCTGGTCAACATGGTGAAACCCCGTCTCTACTAAAAATACAAAAATCAGCTGGGCATGGTGGCACACGCCTGTAGTCCCAGCTACTCGGGAGGCTGAGGCAGGAGAATTGCTTGAACCCAGGAGGCAGAGGTTGCGGTGAGCCGAGATCACACCATTGCACTCCAGCCTGGGTAACAAGAGCGAAACTCCATCTCAAAAAAAAAAATAAAAATAAAAAAAATAAAATAAAATAAAAAAGAATGAAAAGGAATGAACAAAACCTCCAAGAAGTATGGGATTATGCAAATGTTTGAGGTGATAGATATCCCATTTATCCTGGACATATATACACTCCCAAGACTGAATCAGGAACAGATTGATTCCCTGAACAGACCAATAACAAGCTCTAAAATCAAATCAGTAATAAATAGCCTACCAACCAACAACAACAAAATCCTAGAACCTGATGAATTCACAGTTGAAATTTACCAGACATAAAAAAAAAGAACTGGTACAATTCCTACTAAAACTATTCCAAAATTTGAGGAAGAGGCATTCCTCCCCAACTAATTCTATGAGGCCAGTATTATTTTGGTATCCAAACCTGGCAGAGACACAACAAAAAGAGAAAATTTTAGGCCAATAGTCTTGATGAACACTGATGCAAAAATCCTCAACAAAATACTTGCTAACTAAATTTAGCTGCATATGAAAAAACAAATCTACGACAATCAGGTAGGTTTTATCCCTGTGATGCAATGTTGGTTTGACATACAGAAATCAATAAATTTGATTCACCACATAAACACAACTGAAGCCAAAAGCCACAAAATTATTTCAATAGATACAGAAAGGACTTTTGATAAAATTTAACCTTCCCTCATGCTAAAAACTCTCAGTAAAGTAAGTTTTGAAGAAACATATCTCAACAATAAGAGCCATCTATGACAAACCCACAGCTAACAACATACTGAATGGGGAAAAGCTAGAAGTGTTCTCCCTGAAAACTGGCACAAAACAAGGATGCCATCTCTCACCACTCCTATTCAATGTAGTATTGGAAGTTATAGCCAGAGCATTCAGGCAAGAGAAACAAATAAAGGACATCCAAGTAGAAAGAGAGGAAATCAAACTACTTCTGTTTGCGGATAACATGATTCCATATCTAGAAAATTCCATAGTCTCAACCCCAAGGCTCCTTCCACAAATGAACAACTTTAGCAAAGTTTCAGGATACAAAATCCATGTCCCAAAATCACTAGCATTCCTTCACACTAATAACAGCCAAGCCAAGAGCCAAATTAGGAAGGCAGTCCCATTCACAACTGCCACAGAAAGAATACGCTACCTAGGAATACAGCTAACCAGGGACGTGAAAGATCTGTACAAGGAGAATTACAAAGCACTGCTCAAGGAAATCAGAGAGGACACAAACAAATGAAAAAACATTCTATGCTCATGGACAGGAAGAATCAGTATTAACATAGGCATACCGCCCAAAGCAATTTATACCTTTAATGCTATTCCCATCAAACTACAAATGGCATTCTTCACAGAACTAGAAAAAAAGATTTTAAAATTCATATGAAACCGAAAATAGGCCCAAATAGCTGAGGCAATTTTATGTATGAATAAAAAGAACAAAGCTGGAGGCATCACATTATCAGATTTCAAACTATACTAGTGTGCTGCAATAATCAAAACAGCATGATACCGGTACTAAAACAAACACATAGACCAATGGAATAGAATAGAGAGCTCAGAAATAAGTCTACACATCTGATCTTTGACACAGCTTATAAAAACAAGCAATGGAGGAAGTTTATTCAACAAATTGTGCTGGGATAACTGGCTAGCTATATGTAGATTATTGAAGTGTATCATTCCTTACAAAATATACAAAAATCACTTCAAAATAGATTAAAGACTTAAATATAAACCCCAAAACTATAAAAACTTTGGAAGACAACCTAGGCAATACCAACCTGGACATAAGAATGGGCAAAGATTTTATGACAGAAACACCAAAAGCAATTGCAACAAAAGCAAACTTGACAGATGGGATATAATTAAACTTAAGAGCTTCTGCACAGCAAACAAAACTATCAACAGAGTAAAGAGACAACCTATAGAATAGGTGAAAATATTTGCAAATTATGCATTAGACAAAGGTCTAATATCCAATGTCTATAAGGAACTTAAATTCTCAAAAGAAAACCAATCCCTTTACAAAGTGGGCAAAGTACATGTAAAGACACTTCTCAAAAGGAGACATGCATGTGGCCAATAAATATATAAAAAGAATCTCAATAGCCTGATCATTAGAGAAATCAATTCAAAACCACAAGAGGTATTATCTCATGCCAGTCAGAATGGCTACTATTAAAAAATAAAAAAAATTTCATTAAAAAATTTCACATGTATCCACAAACCTAAAAGTTAAAAAATAAAATATAATAGTAAAACATATTAACATTTCACAGAAATCAAAAGAACATTTAACTGATACAGGAATTGACAAAAAGTTAAATGGCAATGGTGAATACTTGTCTAAAATTCTTCAATATCCTTTGAATACAAACATAGAATCATTAAAATAAAATGCAGTGAAGTTGAATCTACGATGTTCAAAGACATGTACATTTTAGACGATCCAGCGTGTGACTGTATATCTCTGGCAAAACTGGATAAGTAAATATGGACTCTGACAAGGAATTTGTCATAGGAAGAAGGAAGTAGGCTTCAGACTTCTCTAAGACAGTGTTTCTCAATTTTGAAAGGGCAATAAAATTGCCTAGTGAAATTTTAAGAAAAAGCAAAATAGAGCTCTATCTCTGATCAACTGAATAGGAATCCCTTTCTCCTATTAGATAAATTACTAGATGGCAATAATTACAATATAATACCTTCTCTAGTATTTTTCTTTTTCTTTTTTGAGACAGAGTTTCACCTTGTCACCCAGGCTAGAGCACAGTGACGTGAACTTGGTTCACTGCAAACTCCACCTCCCAGTTCAAGTGATTTTCCTGCCTCAGCCTCCTGAATAGCTGGGATTACAGGCATGTGCCACCACGCCTGGCTAATTTTTATATTTTTGTAGAGACCAGGTTTCACCAAGCTGGCCAGGCTGGTCTCGAACTCCTGACCTCAGGAGATCCACCCGCCTCGGCTTCCCAAAGTGCTGGGATTAGAGAGATGAGCCACTGCACACCACCCCCTCCAGTATATTTTGAGCAACTTGTCGTTAAGCCATCACAAAATAGATAATGCAAGTATTTATTGGTGAATAAATAATTAAGTAGATGAAAGTACTCATATAGACAGACATTCTGACAGGTTGTGTGTGTGTGTGTGTGTGTGTGTGTGTGTGTCCCAGCTAGAACATTTCCTCTGTTAAAATGTTTGGGATAATTATCCCAAACATTATCACTGCTTAATTAAGCACTGAAACTGGTGCATTTGTTTCCAAAATATATACATTTAACTTTAGCAATTTTATCTCTCTGCCAGACTATTCCTATCAATATGGATAAGATACTTTAGATCTTAAATGGATAGGCTTGAAATGTCATATTGGTGATTTGAGAACTATAAATTTATATATAAATATAAATTATTATTATTGTAGTTGACAGATGCAGTATTAGGTTGAATCTATATTTGCTAATATTAGACAATTTTGACCCACAGAAATGGAAGTTTTAGTTTTGAGCCATGTAATTGTCTGAATAACACCAGATATGGCCCCCTTACTGGGCAATTTTGTGACCTACTTAATGTTTTTCAAAAAATTCTGTTGTTTTTTTCTTGCTTGCAACTAAGAACCCAGGCTAATACTGTGGGCTTAGTCTTACTAATGGGAAAGAGGTAAATGTTAATGGTATAAAGGAATTGTAACTTTTCTATGCCCCAGAGAGAGTTAATTGATTGGGGAAAATGTTATGAAAATCTACAGAAGAAGTAAATAATTTTCAGAAGCATGAAGAAGGCAAGTTGAAAGCAAGATCACCATGAGTAGTAGCATGTTAAAATTTAGTAGTGAGGGAGGGTATTTCTTCCAGAGGAAACAATAGACCTCTCTGTTTATAATTTATGGCATAATTTAATCTAGCCATTTCTTCCTTTGGTAACTGTCATTTCTTCCTTTTGAAATCCTTGAATTTAATTGCTTCATAAAGGATTTGCCATTGAACCAGTTTGTTCTGAGGTTAATAGTTTAAGAGCTACAATCAATGTACCACAAAAGATAATCTGGTGCAGAAAGCATGTGACAGATAAGTTACAATGTCTGAAAACAAAGCAAAATGATCTCTTACAGCATAGTATTGAATCTTTCAGAGATCATAATAAGATATATTTGAACTGCTTTAGTTTTCAAAGCTCTGTCAATATATTAAATCCGAGGGTTACTCCATGAAATACAGCTCTCTTAATTTTATTATCATCATTTAGTGGAAATCTATTTCAAATTAAATAAGCATTTCTTAAACAGGAAAATATTGGACATAACTTAAACTTTTAAGTGTGGCTTTACACTATTACAGTGAATGTAGCAGAGATCATTTCAGGAAAATTCATTTCAGTTCACTTTACAATACACTTGTTGATTGGCCAGCATTATTCTAGGCAGTGAGGCAAAAATAAATAAGATATGGCCATTGGCTTCAAGGAGCAATAAGCTGACAGGCAGTACAAGCATTTATTAAATTTGAACAAGTAAGTATGATAAAGGGGCTTAATATCAAGTATAGTAATTATACTCTCTCAACTTCCTCAGAGTAATTGTGAAGATCAACTTTGAAACCCAATGTTCAATATAGAGGGTAGCTAGGATTATAATTGCAAAGCTTCTGCTATGATGCAGAAAATAGAGAGATGAGTCTTGAAAGAGAAAAAAGGGTTCAAACAAATCCAAGGAAACTTTTTATGTTTACCAGATGTACAAAACATGGGTAGCCATCCTAAATTTTGAGTTTCTGTTTCATAGTTGGAGTAACTGCAATGTCTACTTGAAAAGGTGGTATTGAGAGTTAGAATATTAACTAATCGACTAGCGTGGAGTCTCAATTATTTTATAAGCAATCGCTCAAATTTATTGTCCTGGAGATAATTAGATTGTGACAGTTCCTGGCACACAATCAGCCTGCAATCCGTATTTGTTAAATGACAAATAGATCAGTATGTTTGAGTGTTAATGGTTGGTAGGGCATGTATTGTTATTTCAGTTAGTACTATTGTTCATGCTAGACTCAAATTTACATAATAGAAAATGCACTTACATATTAAATTTAAAACTGAGAGAAAGAAGTATATTCTGAACATAAAAAGAGCTTAATCTCTGAATAATTCACTTAAAATAGATGCTTTGGGTGTCTTTGGTTTGTTGCACAAATAATAATTAAACAAATGAAAATTTTAAAATGAGAAAATAACAACTCTTGGCTGGTAGGCCTTACCATTATTGTTGATTAGAGAGAAAAAAAAAAACTAAATTGAATTAGTGAACATCTTCAATGGACAAATTTTATTTAATTACAGAGATTCTGTCTCTGGGTGTTAATGCATGAATTTGAACTATATGAATAGTTCCCTTGATAAAGTAGACATCTGCATTTCTTTTATCATTTTATTACAAATCCACACATTTTAAATAAACTGTAGAAACATCAAATGGAAAGTTCAAATATAAATCCTTTTCATTTTTCTGCTCATCAAGCTCAAGGGAGTTAAGAAAGTATAGTGAGACTTAACATTATAAAAACCTATTTAAGAACTATGTCAATTTCCATGTAGCCCATCTCCAGTCTACTATTGTATCACCAGTTTTAATACAACATGAGCAACTTTTAATAGTCAATGGACAGTCATGGGTATGAATGGCAATGGCACAGGCAGGAAATGTAATGCTTAGGTACATAAAGTAAACTGAATTACTAAGATCAAGTACAAAGCCATCTGCCTAAAATATCAAGAAAGATTAGGAGCTAGAGTGACAGCCAGATTTCTAAAGGAAATCTGATAGGAAACTTAAAATGGGCTTCCAAGAAGCAAGGCAATAGGTACCTTTATGCTATAACTGAGCATATTTGCATAGATAGAATTTTTTGCCTATCATAAATCCCTGAAGACTCAAGGACCTGCTGTCTTGCTTGTGATTCTTCTCACCTGCCATGATGTATACACATTATTTGGGCATTTACCAACATGGCAGGTTCTAATTGCTTTCATCTTGGCTCCATTATTTTAGTAAACAGTATTGTTATATATGGAAGATAGGTTCCTAGATTAAGCATATGTAAGTTACTGGTACAATACCAGAAGCACAGTAGGATAGCCACCAAATGGTAATTGCTCTTCCTTTTAGAGCCTTTGACCATGACTTCCAGATGCCTAGAATGCTTCTATTTTTGTCTTGCCTGTGGAAATCCTGTTCATTCATCTGGCCCCAAGGACAATGTTTTGTCTTCACAATCCTGGTTTGATTTCTAAGTTCACTCTGGTATAAACCTTATTATTTACATTTCCATATAATTTTGTATTTTTCTTATCAAATAAAGCCAAACATGTTTTTTATAAATATAGTAAGACACTAGGAATAGATACTAACTCTGTAACTATTTTTTGGATTATGTATCAGAGTATGTTTCTACTTGATGATTGGCATGGAAGAAATGACTATGAAAAAGTTTTGCTGTGCAGGAGACTAGGATTAAGGTTCTTTAACAATAGAGAATAAATAAAAACAACTCCCCAGGGCAAGTAACTCCTGGTTTGAAAGTGAGTATTCTGTACTGGAGGCAGTGGGCAATGACATGCAGGTGTCCTCTAATATAACTTCCCTCTCAGCCACTGTCACTTAGCCTTTAGTTACTTATTCAAAGTATTCATGAATCTTAAATACATTTTTATTTATTTGTTTATTCATTCACTACATATACTTTCTCATTCTCAGTGTCATATAAGCTCATATAGTCAGTCTTGTATCATTTCTCATCGTCTCTCCAGGACCCTGAATTGTATCTGACAGGTAGTAAAGATTGGATGAACAAGTGAATAAACAAATGAATGAATGAACAATACTATAGTTTTGCAAGGTAAATGAAAAAAATACTGGGGGTTTCTAGGTTTCTCAGAATTTTTCTTATTAGGACTGACAGTGAAATATTTTTATTATAATAGTAATTATTACCGATATTCCTTGATTTTTCTTTCCCTGGGCTATCCCTCCCTTGGGAGGAGAGGTGGTTCCTGAGATCAGCAATTCAATCCTTATTGTTTCACAAATGATATGGATGAAGTATGTTACTCACTGCCTTACTGTATGAAGATTTTGATATTTTAATGTTCACTTTTTCTATAACGCTGTGTGTGCTAGGATCACAATCTAGCAGGTGAAACAAGCAAATGTCATAACCATGAAACTGGGTCTTATTTATCTTTATTTTTGTGCCTTACACATAGATAGTACACAATAAATGTTGAAAGAATAAATAAATAAAAGATACTAAATTATTCAATTATATCGTACTGTTGTCATCTATAATACAGGTTGCCAATGAAATGCATTAAAAGTGATTTTGAACTACAGATGGAAACATACCTCTTTGAACTTTGACATGTAGCAGTGCCTTGCCAGCTACAGTAGTGGGAACTTTCAGATTAGTGAGAGATGGGGAAAGAAGGTGCTTCATGTCAGTGAGAGAAAGTGGTTTAGGGCCTTGTTACTCACAGTGTAGTCTGTATCACTATGCAGCTTATTGGAAATGCAGAATTTAGGTCCTACTCAGGAATTCTCAGTTGGAATCAATAATGTCTTAAATATCTATGTCGTACAAGTATTCTATATAACTTTGTATTGGTAGACGAAAAGATTGCTCTATAAGTCAATTTCTGTATGAAGGGGTATAACTCCCTTCAAAATCCTAATTGTATATTTATCAGTTTGGAGAAAACATAGTCAATACAGCATTCCTAATAAATCAATTCAGTGTTTAAATGACTAAATATGCCATCTCAATAAAGCATAACAAACAGTTGCTACCTTTCATTTCTGCCTCCATCAAGGAGGAGTTAAAAATATTAACTGGAAACTTTCATTTCTGTTTCTTGGCAAGAACTGTTCTCTCTTATACAGAAGTTGGCACAATTTCCAAGTTCAAAGAAACACAGGATTTTACATTCAGAAACATCTGTTTTAATTTGTGCTTGAAATAAAATGTGAATGTAAATATCTTTCAATGATCATTCTCTTCTAGGTACTTCTACAGCACTTAGTCTGGGTCACAAAATTAACATTATAGAATGTTCTGCACTAAAAGATGTTGTCTCCCAATTAAATTTTAATGATGTCTGAAAAGCAACAAAGACAATATGTGCTATAGAAATGCAAAGAAAAAATTTGGATTACTTGGGTAATCTATAAATAAGCGACATGGAGAAAGGTAGACATGAAAACTGTTACTGAGAGATGAGGACAGATTGGATAGTGACAAGAAATTTCAATAAAGGCAATGACCATGCCAAAGGTGTAAACAGAGAATGAGCAGAGCAATTTCAGAAATTCACAAGGAAATATGTTCATAAGCGTGGTGATGGAACTCATAATGAGAAACATTGACCAAGGCAGGTTCAGATTAGTGTTGAATTCCAAGTTGAATTACAATATTTCCTGTAGTCAATAAACATGTTTTGAGTAAGTAACAAAATGAAAAAAAATGTGTTAGAAACAAAGTTAAATCAAGCAAAGATATGCAACATGCAGCTATTGTTACTAATGTCAACATTATAACCCTGGATCTTAATAAATGGTTGCCGAATTTCAAGTAAATGAATATACAGTGATTCATATAATTTGCAGGAAAAGAAACTAGTTTCTGAAGCCAATTAACTTTCCTTCAAATCGTTTACATGTTTCACAATTTTCCAAAAGGTGGTAGCAATTGACAGAATGTCATCAACAGACAGAGGAAATGAATGTAAATGTAGGATAGATGCACTTGTCTGAACATGGCTCTAGGTGGGAGTCTGCAGTGTTTTTCCCTCTAGATACATCTCTGGATTCCTGGCACTTTCAAACTTAGCTCTGTCTTTTTAGGGTGATAATAGCTAATCACCCTAAAAAAGAGGAGATGGAGGTAAATGAAACTTCTTTTGTCATTATGTGTTCTGGTGGTTCCTCCTGACTGTTACAGCCTGAAACCTACCTGCCCATAAGGTTTTAAGTATTTGTTTACAACCTAACACATTCTTATTTATTAATTTTTTTAAAAAATGACAAAATTTTGTACATGTTTATTGTGTAAGCATATTGTTTTGAAATATGTAATTTTGTACATGTTTATTGCGTAAGCATATTGTTTTGAAATATGTATACGTTGTGAAATGGCTAAATTGAGCAAATTAACATATGTGTTATCTTCCACACTTATTTTTTTGGTGAGAACACTCGCATGATCTTACCTATATGTGGAGTGTAAAAAAGTTGAGCTCATAGAAATGTGGAGTAGAAAGGTGGCTGCCAGAGACTGGAAGAAGGGAATGATGATTGAGGAGATGTTTGTCAAAAGGTAAAATATTTAAATTAGATAGGGGGAATTATTCAAGAAATCTCATATAACATGGTAACTACAGTTAATAACAATTAACTATTCTCAAAAATTGCTAAGAGAATAGATTTTAAATGTTCTCACTGTAACCTAATAAATTCTGGGGTGGTAACTACAAGGGTGAATTGGCTGCCAGTTTCCCAAGATCAGTTTCTCAGAGGATTTTCTCTTGCCTTTCCTTATCCCAGCAAGCTCAGGCTTCAAGACTGTGGCATTTTCTAACAGTTACTATGAGCATTTCTTTGCAGATGTTGGCAGAACGGTTACAGAATTATCATGTCGAAACTTCCATTCAAAACATACATTTGTAGAATGGTCATGATGACTGACACAGGCACCTCTTGGAATAGCACAGTGCTTTTAGGGGATCCCTACTTGACAGATATTAGGAAGATGACTAATGGGCTACTGGCCATGAAATGATGCTAAATCTCTTTGATAAAACTCTAAAGTATTGAATCAGGAGGCTGTTCTCCTGTGGGGAATCTGTTACCCTTGTCAGAGGAAAAAGCAGGCTCAATCGATGTTATCCAAGTTTTTCTTCCTTTCTACAACTTGAAATTAAGATAAATTAACAGGAAAAGAGATGATGGAGGAGAGTACGGGAGATTCCTGTGATATTCCCTTCCGTTACGTCTAGACAGGACAATCCAAAAGCAAGCTAGCAGTCAAGATGAGCTAGAAACTGAAACCTTTTGGATGGGGGAGTAAAATGTCTGATGTCAAGACCCAATTTACAGTTTTTTAATTATCTGAATCATCAAATATTGGACTACTGGAAAACCAACAGTTGTAATCAATCAACAATTTAATCACCATAAATTATTTTGAGCACCTGTGGTAAGTTCAAAACAGTTCAGTTAGCTTTCATTTGTTTTGTATGTAGAGTGATACTGCATGCTGCTTCTGTGTAGAAATTATGTTCAATAACAGCATGCTTTGTCCACTAGAAGCACACAAAACATGCATGTTAATTTATAAAGGTGAACAACAGCTAAAACTATTAGTACAACAGTGATAGGGAGACTGGGGCTTCTCTTACTGCTGAATTGTGTTCTCCATCAGCCTACTCAAAAAGGGCCTTAATCTTAAAGTGAAAATTAAACAAAGATCCCTAGTCTGGAAAGGGATCTTATAGGCTTCCTAGAATATCCTTCTATTAAATTCATGGGTCTCCTAATATTCTAAATTGATGTATGCTGATTTGTGATGTGATTCTCACAAGCCTCATCTCATGTTCAGTTGAAACATGAAGTGATCTCTCTATGAGATCTGAGAGGCTCCTAAAAGTTGCCACTTCCGCTTACAGATGTGTTGAAGCTTAGAGTTTCTGATTTCTGGAAGCAGCGCCATTATCTAAATGACATGAGAGAGAAGAGAGTGAACCTGTTTCCACTCACTGATCTCTAGAATTACTAGATCTCCTCTATACATTGAGGAACTTAGCAAAAAGACAATTGGATTTAAACCTGACTACATATTAGAATCACCTGGGAGACTTGAAATGTATACAAATATCTGGTCTCCACTCCCAGATATTTTAATTTAATTGGTATGGGATGGCTCCTGGACATTTGCAAATTTTAAAGCTTTTTGCAAGGTTTAAATGTGCTATCAGAGTTGAGAATTAGAGGAGAGATCACCAAGTTGATCTGGTCTCTTGCTCTGGTATTCTGTGACTCTGGAAGACAACAGATATAGTAAGTTTCCAATTATAGATCAGGGACATCTGAAGCTTGGATCACTGTAATCATCTATTGTTGCTCTATTAGAGTAACATGCATCACTAATCCAAGAATTCACTCTCTGCAGCTCTTGCTATAGGAAATTTATGACATTTCTAATGAGCCCAAAGAGCCCTCTTTGTTGATGTCAAAATTTTTACCATAAATGGAGGTTCCAGAATATTTTTTCCCAATTTTAGCCAATATTATACTAATTGTAAAGATTATGCACATCAGAATTGATTATTTCTCACAAGTTGGATGAAATTATCTTCCTCTAATATTCATTCTATAAAGAGAAAGGGAAATATTTGTTGGTGGAAAATTTTCTTTAGACAACTCTTTAATAGCACCTATAAATCTTTGAGAAAACACAAGTAGTAACATAATTCTATCTAGTGGGTTATTGTCACATGAAGATATAAGCCTGAACTTATAAAATCATTCCTGGCTATGAGAGATAGTTATGTGTCTTTTGCTGGAAATTTTGAATTCATTTTATTGAATACATTATTGGAACTGGAAAATTAATTAGCTGGCTAACTGAATTAAAGGCGCCTAGCAAGAACTATCCTTCATAAGCTGCAATTTCAAAAAATTCCACTTTAACCTAAGGGCTGCGAATTTGTTCCTGATTTAATTTGGAGGATCAAGCCGCATAGATTCATTCCACTGCTGCTCCCTGTATTTACTGCAGTTAATCATTACTGGAAATCTAGAGCTAAAATGAGAATTTATGTTCTAGTGTTTTTAAGAGCTGTGGGACTCTGCCACAAGAGGTTTAGCATAGAGCAGCTTCAGGTTAAAGTAGGATATTTATTCCTCATGGGTGAAAATTTCCTTCAGTTTTGTTCCCATTTTGTCCTGTGAATGATTGTGTTCTGAGCAGAGGCTGAAACAGTTCACTTCTAGCTTGAACAATAGCAGCAAAAAATAAAAATAAAATTTTTAAAAATGACAGGAGGAAAGCTAGAGAAAGAAGTACTGGAAGAGGGGGCCAAAGGACTTAGGCTATGGGAATGATCTTCGCAGTGTGAGTTCAGTCTTGGCTCAGGCAAGTACCCCACTCTTTGTGGTACCAATTTACTGGATTAGCCCGTTCTCACACTGCTATAAAGAACTGCCCATAACTGTGTAGTTTACAAATGAAAGAGATTTAATTGACTCACAGTTCAGCATGGCTGGGGAGGCCTCAGGAAACTTACAAACATGGCAGAAAGGGAAGCAAAACGTCCTTCTTTACAGGGTGGCAGGGGAAGTGCCAAGCAGAAAGGGAAAAAGCCTCTTATAAAACCATTAGATTTTATGAGAACTCACTCACTACTATGAGAACAGCAAGGAGGTAACCATCCTTATGATTCCATTACCTCTCACTGGGTGCCTCCCATGACACCTGGGGATAGGATAATTCAAGGTGAAATTTGGGCAGGGACACAGCCAACCATATTACAGGTCAATTTTGGTTGGGGAACGATTGTTTAAGATCAACTCAACACAGAGCCCATATATGACCAAGAGGGCAAACGCCAGGCCAGTATGGAGAAAACAGTTCTATAGCCTCCATGACTAGAGGAACTGAATACGTAAGGAGGATGGAAATACAATAGACAGATTTCTCCGCAGGTGAGGAAGAATAACAACTGGACCAAAGTTTATATAAATAAGAATCTTTAAATAAAATTTATCATAAGTTTTATTTAAATGAGCTAAATAACGGCCCAACAAATATGTCCATGTTCTAATCCTCAGCACTAGTGAATATACTGCTTTAAATGGCAAAAGGAACTTTGTAGATGTAATTAGATTAGCGATCTTGAGAGGGGGAGATTATCCTAAATTGTCTTGATGTGTCTAATGTGTTCTCTGTTGTCCTTATAAGAGGGAGGCAGCAGGATTAGATTCAGCAAATATATCTGATGCCAGAACAGAGGTTGGACTAATGAATTTTGAAGATGGACTAAATGGCCACTAGGTGACGAAGGCCGGCAGCCTCCAGAAGCTGTAAAAGGCAAGAAAATGGATTTTCTCCTAAAGCCAACACCTAGTACCCAATTTTTACGAGCATTGAGTGTTTACTCTGTGCTGAGTATTGAGCAATGTACTTTTTCTATGTTATCTCATTTATTTCTCATTACAATTATATAAAGGGTTTCAGCATTTCTGTAGGCCCAGGCACCATGGTCTTTGACCTGGGATTTATTTCTCTAGAGGATCTGCTGTGGATCTACTCTAGCAATGTCTTTTCTCTGGTCAAGGCGATGTGTCCATCTTGACCTCTACCAACTTCTAGGCCATGTTCTGCATCCTTGTATAATAACTATGGTATTCCCGTTTCAAATGGCCTCCAGACACTTCCCAGGAGAACACAAGTTATATTCTCAAAGGGAGATCACAACTTCTAAAAATAAAATACAAAGGGAGGCAGCCCAAGGTTAGCATGGGACCCCATTTGGTAAGAAAACCAAATGTTTCCTGTTTTGTTGCTCTGTTATCCTCAACATATGGCTTTCACCTCACAGTGCAAGTGCTACTTAAGCTCCGACCATATTATTCTTCTTTCAGTCAGAAAGAAGGAAAAAGACAAACAGGAGGAGGCATATCATTTCCCTTTTACTTCACTTACTACAAGTAGAACACAAAGCTCCTTATATTTCATTAGCCTTAACTAATATCCTGCCCTTGTGTGTGTGTAGGGAGGAGCAGGGTGGGAGGTCCTGTTAAAGGCATGGGTATCTTTTTTTAATTTACTTTTGGTTCTGGGGTACATATGCAGATCACACAGGATTGTGGCATAGGTACATACATGGCAGTGTGGTTTGCTGCCTCCAACCCCCTGTCACCTACATCTGGCATTTCTCCTCATATTATCCCTCCTCAACCTCTCCACCCCACACTGTCCCTCTTCCCCTAGCCACCCCAACAGACCCCAGTGTGTGATGCTCCCCTCCTTGTGTCCATGTGTTCTTATTGTTCAATACCTGCCTATGAGTGAGAACACATGGTGTTTGATATTCTGTTCTTGTGTCAGTTTGCTGAGAATGATGGTTTCCAGATTCATCCATGTCCCTACAAAGGACAGAAACTCATCATTTTTTATGACTGCATAGTATTCCATGGTATATATGTGCCACATTTTCCTTGTCCAATCTATCATTGATGAGCATTTGAGTTGGTTCCAGGTCTGCTATTGCAAACAGTGCCACAGTGAACATACATGTGCATGTGTCTTTATAATAGAATGATTTATAATCCTTTGGGTATATACCCAGTAATGGGATTGCTGGGTCAAATGGAATTTCTATTTCTAGGTCCTTGAGGAATCACCACACTGTCTTCCACAATGGTTGAACTAATTTACACTCCCACCAACAGTGTAAAAGTGTTCCTATTTCTCTATGTCCTCTCCAGCATCTGTTGACTCTAGATTTTTTAATGATCACCATTCTAACTGGCATGAGATGGTATCTCAATATGGTTTTGATTTGCATTTCTCTAATGACCAGTGATGCTGAGCATTTTTTCGTTGTTTGTTGGCCTCATATATGTTTTCTTTTGAAGTGTCTGTTCATATCCTTCACCCACTTTTGGATGAGTTTGTTTGTTTTTTTCTTGTAAATCAGTTTTAATTCTTTGTAGATTCTGGGTATTAGCCCTTTGTCAGATGGGTAGATTGCAAAAATTTTTCCCATTCTGTTGGTTGCCAGTTCACTCTAATGATTGTTTCTTTTGCTGTACAGAAGTTCTGGAGTTTAATTATATCCCATTTGTCTATTTTGGCTTTTGGTGCTGATACTTTTGGTGTTTTAGTCATGAAGTCCTTGACTATGTCCATGTCCTGAATGATTTTGCCTAGGTTTTCTTCTAGGGTTTTTATGCTGTCAGGTCTTATGTTTAAGTACTTAATCCATCTGGAGTTAATTTTAGTGTAAGATGTCAGGAAGGGATCCAGTTTCTACTTTCTGCACATGGCTAGCCAGTTTTTGCAACACCATTTATTAAAGAGGGAATCCTTTCCCCATTGCTTGTTTTTGTCAGTTTTGTCAAAGATCAGATGGTTGTAGATGTGTGGCATTGCCTCCAAGGCATCTGTTCATCTCCATTGCTCTATATCTCTGTTTTGGTACCAGTACCATGCTGTTTTGATTACTGTAGCCTTGTAGTATAGTTTGAAGTCAGGTAGCATGATGCCTCCTGCTTTGTTCTTTTTGCTTAGGATTGTCTTGGCTATGCAGGCTCTCCTTTTGTTCCATATGAAGTTTAAGTTGTTTTTTTCCAGTTCTGTGAAGAGGGCCATAGGCAGCTTGATGGGAATAGAGTTGAATCTATAAATTACTTTTGGCAGTATGACCATTTTTATGATATTGATTCTTCCTAACCATAAGCATGGGGTGTTTCTCCATCTGTTTGAAAGGCTAGTATATATTCAATGGGTATTTTGTACTGTCAGGCTGGTATATTTGTTGTAATTACTAATATAATTTAATTCTGACATTTTTATTTTCTACTGTTCTATTTTTCTTGTTTTACTCCTCTCTACCCAGTGTGTGTGTGTGTGTGCATGTGTGTGTGTGTGTGTGTGTATGTGTGTGGGGTGTGTGTGTGTGTGTCTGTGTGTATTTTCCTTTCCTGCCTTTAAAAATATTTCTTGAGTTTATTACATTTTTCTTTCCACTTTATTTGAAGATTTCTATTCTTTTAGTAGTTACTATCAAAATTCCAGTGAATATTTAACAAGATCAACCTCTTTGCAGATGATTAGAGTAAAATAAGGATTTAGGATGGCTTTAACTCTATCCCATTTTGTTTCTGAGGCTGGAAGAAACAGAAATGGACAGGTGGAAAACTAGAGCTAGAACCTCTGGAAGAGGGCTTAAGCAATGGGAATGACATTCAGGAGCCTGGGTACTTAGGATTTTCATGCAATTGTTATCTGCTATTTTAACAGTCTTGGTATCAGCAGAAACTAATTATTATTGTTTTATATAATTAATTTATTTTTAGATGTATATGATTATTTACTTTGCTCACCAGTCTCACTTCCATTTAGATGTTCTTTCTGGCGTCAATAATTTTTTTCTTCTCCTTTTAGGTCATTTAGAATTTCTATTAATGAGAGTAAGTTTTTGGTTATCTGAAGATGTCTTTACTTGCTTTTTTCTTTAAAATAGTTTTCCTGAGCATTCAATATAATTGAACAGCTGTTTCCTCTCTGGACTCTTAATATATATTTTACTCTTTACTTGCTGTGATTATTTTAGAATTTGTCACTCTAATTGTCATGATTTTGTTAATTTTTTAATGGCTGCTGTTAAAAATTTGTACTTTGCAATTTCACCATGATTTATTTAGATGAAGATTTCCTTTAATTTATGTTATTTGGAATTGGTATTCCAAAAATTATCATTCACTTTGCTCAATACTAGAAAATCCTCAGGTATTATTTATCTAAATATTATTTCCATGTAGTTTTTTTCCATCTTTTTTTTTTTTTTGAGATTTTTTTTTTTTTTCCCTTTTTTTTTTTTTTTTTTTTTTTTTTTTTTTTTTTTTTTTTTTTTTTTTTTTTTTTTTTTTTTTTCGAGACAGAGTCTCCCACTCTTGCCAGGGCTGGAGAGCAGTGGCACGATCTCATCTCACTGCAACCTCCGCCTCCCAGGTTCAAGTGATTCTCCTGCCTCAGCCCCCTGAGTAGCTGGGATTAAAGGTACCCACCATCACTCCTGGCTATTTTTTTGCATTTTTAGTATAGACGGGGTTTCACCGTGTTGGCCAGGCCAGTCTGGAACTCGACCTCATGATCCACATGCCTCGGCCTCCCAAAGCGCTGAGATTACAAGCATGAGCCACCACACCTGGCCTTTTCTATCATTTCTTTTCCTGGTATCTATCTAAAATATAGTTTGAGTCTTCTTGCTCTCTTCATAATATTTCTTACATTTTATTTCACTTTTTTATTTCTTTGTGCTATAATATTTTGTGATTTCTTCTGATCCTTCTCCCATTCACCAATTATCTTTGGCTTTCTCAAACTTCCAGTTAACACCTAACTTGTTAATTTTAACTATATTAATTTTTTTCTGCAACTCTTCTTTATTTCTTTATTAAATACACCTACTTAATTTTGGTAGGCTTTAAATTCTGATCTTATACTTTTGATTCCATTTTATTTTCTGAAATTTAACAAGCACATCCCTTTAGCATTCTTTTAAAATATTTTTAATCTATGAGCTTTTGTAATTCTGTTATTGTTATTTGTTGTTTCTGTTGGTTCTCACCCATAGATGCTTGTTCTAGTATGTGTGTGACATTAAATTTTTTTGTGAGAATTCATACTTGTCGACATTGTGTGTTGGGCATATATATTCCAGGAAAAATTTTGGATTGCTTCTTCCAGGCACCTAAGTGAAAAAATAGTTCTAGGTCCAATATACATTCTAATTCTTGACTCACATATTTTGAACTGAATAACAGAGTAGATTCAGACCACAAAATATTTTAAAACCAGCCTTTGACCCCACAGTCTCAATGGAGGTTTTGTTTACAAAAAGACTCCACTTAGCACTAAAGTCAAATTCTACACGATACTTTACTTATATTACTATTTAACTTTATGTAGTATCTTTTTCTGTTGTTGCTAAAAGAGCATGTAAGTTGTTCAGATGCTTGCTTTTGAAGCTCTAGAAAATGTGGAATCTATGTATACCCTCAGATTAACTTTCATTTTTGGTACTAGCTTAAATTCATCTATCCTTGCTCCCTGACTGCATCTGATCCGAGCTAATTTCTACTATTTTCTGCAAGCTCATTCAGCTACTGAAGAGACTGTTTTAAATTATTTGATTGATGTTTGTTAGGTGTTACATAGCAGAAGAATTTTGCAATTTGTAGTCCATCATAATGTTGGAAACACAAGGCTCATATTAATCCTTCAGAAAATTGTTCTATTCTCAGGAGGACTATATTTTTTAAAAGAAATAAAAATATTATCACTAGGTTCAGATAAAATCCCATGCTTTCTGAATGCTTACATTATATAAGAGAGTTGGGGCAAAAATTTTAGGTATGATTAGGTGGTACAAGACAATATGCTGTGAAAAAAATTTATCTGAAGCCAGGTTGCTGAGTTTGAGTCCTTGCTTATTCACTTAGTAATTGTGTGATTACTGGTGAATTGGTTAATATTTCCAGGCCCCAGTTTTCCTCTCTTTAAAAGAGGTATAATATTAATAACTACTTCATAAGTTTATCTGAGGAATGAATCTATTGATACATGTAAAATACTTAGAGAAATGTTTGGCATATGATAGATTGTTTTTAAATGTAGTTATGATCATAATGGTTTGGTGATATGAAGTAGTATATTGCAAATTAATCACAGGATCAACAGGACTTTTCAAAAAACAGATGATAAGAAGCAGCATTTAAGATTGGGATTTGTATATTTTGTCCTTTATTTAAAAGAAGCTCAGTTGTAAAGCTTACAACAAATGAATGAAAGACAGATTTTTTTCATTCTATCCTGGATGAAAGAAATTTTTTATTCTTTCCTTTTATTGTTTCCTGAATATTTTTTGTAGGACTTGAGTTAAAGTGTTTATTTGACATAGGTCTCTCAGTAGGCATATGGGAAACTGACCTTTCAAAATGATATAAATTTATATATGTTAGTTAATGACTTTCAAATTATATGAATTTAATTTTCAATGATCTTGCTTTACATTAGGTTTATTTAGCATTCAAAAGTGATTTTTGATCACCATTTTGGAAACATTCAAGGTCTCTAAGAAATGACTGCTGTTATTAGGTTGTATTTTCTGTTAATATTTATTCATCTCCTGTTTAACATTTAAATATTTTACAGGCAAATAAAAGATCATCTTTCCAATGTCTTGGAAATAGGTATTTTCAACTATAAACATGTTATGAAAACTATAATATTTTTCTCCAGCCTGCTGAAGATAACTGGCCTGAAAAAACATAAGTCCAAATAAAAATATACACCATCGGTTTGTTGTGGGAGAATTTAAATTCCTTTCTCTTCTTCTCCAAAGAAATATGCAATGCAGCATTTTTTATTCATTCAGCTTCAAGGAATTCATGCTTAAAACTATAGAAGAAGTGATTGGAGCAGGCATTTTGTTTGAGGATGTGATTCTTTGGAAATAAAATAATCCTTCCCCCAATCTGGGATATGATAATTTACTTTTTGATCCACCCATTCCTCAAGACTGAGATTTTGTTTTAGGCACAGTATGAATTTGGAATGCTTCATATTGGAGACAGTTATAATAAAGGTAAAACTGAGTGTTGGAATGCCCAAATTAAAGTAAATAAAATAAAAATTTGGAGAACAAGCTTTCTCAGTATGATCTTTTGAGGCGAAAATAAATTGCAAGTAAATAAAACTAGGCGTATAATTCCAAATCAGCATTGGTAGACAATAAGTACTGCGAGGCTGTTGATATCAAATGAAAATAAATTGCTCTATCTTCATGCTAGAGGCTGGACAGAAGTTTTTACAGTTGAAGCACAGGATCTGAAATATTTGATACCAGAGAAGAATTTTGAGAAACATAACTATCGAAAATTGATTAGAAAAAAATCGAGTCGATCTAGTGTTTTATATAGTTAAGAACACGTATTACTCATGTTTCTGAGATCACAATGGTAACCTTGAGGTGGTATCAAGAACACAGAAAATCATTGAATCAGCAATGGAGGAAAAATTACCTCTATATGTACCTACTAACTGCAAAATACAAATAGATGTATAAATATCTCATTAAAACTACCTAAGATAGAACCTAAAACATGTCTATCAACCAAATAAGTTAATTGTATTTATTGGAAGTCAGTTGTATTTATTAGCACTAACATAGATTTGTGAGTTACAATAAAAATTATATTTATTTTTATTTTTATACATATGAATAACATACTTTCTGAGATTTACCCAAAAACTTGGGCCACAGAGGGTTTTTTTTTTCATAAAGTTTAAAATTCTTCAAACATTCATATTTTCAACAAGGTGGCTATCCAGAATTAACTATTGCTTTTGGGTCAAGCACACTGTCCATTTGTACTTCATTAAGATGAGATTGTTGTTTGTGTCCCTACAACTTCAAGGTTCAAAAGTGTCACAGCCCTACTTTATACATCTGTCCTTATAAACAACATTTTGAGAAACAAAAAGCTGTAAACATATAGAGATATGTTCAAGGGATTATTTTCATTTTAATTTTTATGAACTAGCCAAGATCTAGGAATCATATTAAAACTCTGCAGGTTCTCCTAAAATGAAAATTAAATGGGATTAGATTATTTCTCTGTGGTCAGCATCAGGTCCAATGTGAGGTATACATTCATATAGCAGGTCCTTTAAATAATGAGTTATTTGATTAATGTAACGAGTTTACTGTGCTAGGTTGACTAAGTGGGGTAAAGGTAGGAAATGCCTTTTTCTTTCTCCTCATATCACCATTTATCAAATAAAAAGCCTTTCTTTTTTTCTGCATTTCAAGCAGGAATCATAGATTTTGCCATCATTAAGTATTTTTAAACACTGCTATGTAAAATTATTAAAAATACAATCAAAATAAATCAAATTTTATATTTTCTTCAGTTTAAAGTTTATGCTCTCCACTAAAGCTCCCTGCCTAGAAGGCCCCTTTCTAAGAATTTCTCCCTAAACAGTTAGTGACAGCCATCTTCGTCTTTTGCTATGTATCAGCCAAAGTATGCACTGGAATACAATTCTCCAAATGGTATGATTAGCATATCTGTCATGGAAGGGCTTTAGGATGTGTGATTACCTAACACCATTCATTTTCAGTTATTTTATCTCAGGTAGAGTCTCTTTTAACATCTTTTTACATTTACAAATGCAAGAATATTTATATGCTAACTAATATTCCAGATACTGTATCAGGACAAGTTGAAATTTATATAATTCAGACTTAAGTAGGTCAAAGTAAATTGCATTAATTGAATAATAATTTTGAGATGCAGAAACATGAAGAGTCAAGAGGGTAGAATGAATCAGATTCTGACTACATTTATTTATTTGGAGGGGGATTTGGTTGTGTCATTTAGTGTCATATGGTGCCTTTTAATAATTTCTTTTTATTTTGTTTTATTTTATTTATTTATTTTTGAGACAGGGTCAAACGCTATCTCCCAGGCTGGAGTGCAGTGGCACAATCTCGGCTCACTGCAACCTCCACCTCCCAGGTCAAACAATTTTCCTGCCTCAGCCTCCTGAGTAGCTGAGATTACAGGCATGTACCACCATGACCGGCTAATTTTTGTATTTTTAGTAGAGATGGGGTTTCAACATGTTGGCCAGGCTGGTCTCAACTCCTGACCTCAAGTGATTTACCCACTTTAGCCTCCCAAAGTGCTGGGATTACCAGCATGAGCCATTGTGACTGGCCCATTTCTTCTTATTTTAAAACAATTACAAAATATAGGAAAGTTGGAAGTACAGTACCAAAATGTCATTTCCTGAAGCATTTGAAATTAAGGTAGTGCTCTCTGATGTCCCTCACTCCTGCATACTTTAATATAAAATCTCTACAAACAAGAAATTACTACCATTGAATCTTCAGCCCCATTTAAGTTTCACTAACGTTCTTAGTTATATCCTTTATGACAAAAGCATTTAGCATGAGATCATACAATGCATTTAGAACTCTTTCATCTGAAAAAGTTCTTCAGTTTCCCTGTGCCTTCACTGATCTTGACATTTTTGAACATCACAAGCCAATACATTTGTACACTGTCCCTCAGTTTTGTTTGTCTGATGTTTTCTTGTGATTAGATTCAAATAATATGTCTTTGGCAGGCCTATCACAGAAGAGAAGTATGTTCCCCTCCTTGACCGCTCTCAAGAGCACACATTTCAAATAGTGTCATTAGTGAAATGCTCACTTTAACTGATTCATTAAGGAGGTGTCTGCCAGACTTCACCAGTGTAAAGTTACTCATTTCTTCTCTCCAGAATTTGAGAGTTTATGTACTCCATCATTTTTTTTCAAACAAAAAAATTAGAACACAGAGAGGTTGAATTATTTGCCAAATAGCACACAGGTAATTGCCAGAAAAGCCAGATGGAGAACCCTAGAGCGTCCGACTTAGTGTGTGTTTTTGCTTTCAGCATTTTACTAATAATTATAATGTAAATCAGTGTGCTTCTTGAAAAAAGGTTTTCAAAATAAATAGTCGCCATAATCTATTTTCTTTCATCAATTTTCTATATTCCATCCCCAACACCAGAGGAATATAAAATGATGAATACCTACTATTCGTACAATTTGCTTACAGTATATCTCATCCTAAATTCTCAGGCCTAGGTGACTTCATGGAGTTTTCAGATATTGTTATTAAGAAACAGATCCAGGGGCAAAATCCTCCAAACTGATTAAACATGTCATGCCCCGAATTCTTGCCAAATTGTAAATGTTCTAATATTTTGTTCTCTCATGCTCATGATTTCCTTTCATTTTTCCTCTTGCTTTTAGAAATCTTTGCCTGGAGCTTATATTCCACTGCTTCATGAGGTATTTTAAGTATTTTCTATTTTTCTTAGCATTATATAAATTTCTAGTCAATAAATTACTCATTACTCCCTGCGAAATTTTTTCTCTCCTATCTCTTGTCTTTCCCTAGCAACATAATTTTTTTATTGTTTTTAATTGACTTTGCAATGAGTCTTCCATTATCCAAGAGTCTTTCTATTCATGTGGTAAAAATAAACTGGCAGAAATCAGGAATATAATAGGTTAAAGAATTACATTTTTGACTACTGAAACTTCCTAAGTTCATGGTTTTCCAGGAGAATTTAAGTCAACAGCATTCAATCAATGTTCACCGATTTTATACCAAGCAATTCCCTATATAACAAGAATATAAGTATACATAAATTCTAGATCTCTGCCCACTAAGAAAATACAGTCTAAAGGGAAGAAGATAAAATGAGGATCGGCAATCTTTCAAAATTAGATCTATGAAGACTAAACTGAGATGCAATGGAAGGTAGAGCAGTGCTCTTCAAATCATTGTTTATGGGTGTGAAGAGACCTTTCATAAGAGGTAATGTATGCTCTGAGTCTTAATGTAGGAAATAATCATGAGAATGACAGGACTGTGACTGTTATCAGACAGAGAGAATGCAAGGATAGAAATAAAAGAAAAGCAGCAAGGTATATTTTGTAAAATTCAGAAGTCGTTCAGAAACTCAGAGACAAGGCTGATTAAAAAACATGCAGAACCCAATCCAGAGCAAAAATATGGGGTCTTTGTTAAAGTATTAAGAATTTCAAGGTCGGACACAGTGGCTCATGCCTGTAATCCTAGTACTTTGGCAGAGGCAGGTGGATCACTTGAGCACAGGAGTCTGAGATCAGCCTAAGCAAATTGTTGAAACCCCATTTCCACACACACACACAAACACAAAATTTAGCTTGGTGTGATAGTGCACATCTGTGGTCCCAGCTACTCAGGAGGCTGAGGTTGGTAAGATCGCCTGTCACTTGAGCCTAGGAGGTGGAGGCTGCAGTGAACCAAGATCACATCACTGCACTCCAGCCTGGGTGACAGAGTAAGACATTGTGTCAAAAAAAAAAAAAAAAAAAAAAAAAAAAAAAAAAAAAAAAAAAAAAAAAAAAAAAAAAAAGAGAAAAAGAAAATAGAAGAAGAATTTAAAGACAGTGATAGAAGTCTTAAATTTGTGAGCATAAGATCTGCACAGCACAGATCACATCCCATGAAGTTGGCCCTGCCCAATGCCCTGGAGTAGAAAGGATGAACTGGAAGGGATGAATGTAGGAAAGGCAGGGCAGTGTGGCAAATAAGGATCTGAAGCAAAACCAGATCAAGATGAGCCTAGTAAAACGAGACAAAATGTTTGGAATAACCAACTCTATCTTGTTTGACAGTATAAGGGCATATGTGTCATTCTATTTGTGAAAAATATATGTTTATACTATCAACTACAAAATTTTCTCTGCATAGAAATAAAAGAATTATTTAGAAAAACAAAAAATTAGATAATAGTAGTATATACTACTATTATGTATATTATAGTATATAGTAACTATATATGTGTGTGTGTGTGTGTATATATATATATATATATATATACACACACACACACACATACACACACACACACACACACACACACAAACACACACAGCATGTTTCCTATACATAGTAATGTAGACACTTCTTAAATTCCCCAAATATGTTTTCTATGGTTCTTCACATTCAGGTCTTTCAAATCTAAGTTTTTACTAAAACAATGGTATATTTCCAATGATTTCTTAGACCAAAGGTTTTAAGGAGGGCACATACCTTAAAGAGTAATCTCACATCTATTACTTTCAAATTTCACTCAGTTTAGACGTAATTACATATCAAGCATATTGTGAGAATGCTGCAGAGTTGTTTTCATTGAAGATTAAAGCTGCCATAGCATTACAGTCTACGTTTCCGTTGCTCTGAATAAAGATAACTTGCTAGTATCTGAACTTTTCTCATTGTAATTTTCAATTTTTCATTGCTCTTTTAATATTAGAATGTCATAAAAAGAAATCCTCACTTGTGGCAAAGTTTAACTTTCTACCAAGTAATTTTGTCCAAAAAAAAAAGTAGTTAGGGTTATTTTTACTCACTGTTTTAGTCTGTTATGGCTTCTACAATAAAAATAGCATAAATTGGATAGTTTATAAACAACAGAAATTTATTTCTTACAGTTATGGAGTCTGGGAAGTCCAAGATCAAGGTGCTGGCAGATTTGGTATTTGGTGAGAACCTATTGTTCATATATGGCACCTTCTTGTTGAGTCCTCACATGATGAAAAGGGCTAACTAGCTCTCTCAGGCCTCCTTTATTATTACCATTATTTTTTGTAAAATATTCAGAGAGATTTATTCTGAGTCAAATATGAGTGACCATGTCCCATGACACAGCCCCAGAAGATCCTGAGAACATGTATTTAAGGTGGTCAGGCTACAGCTTGGTTTTATACATTTTAGGGAGACATAAACCATCAATCAGCACATGCTCTGTCCCAGGGAAATGGGATTTTTATCTATAAGCCACAAACTGCAGCTGCTGCCTTAATTCAGAGATGCTCTGCCCGGTAAAGAGGAATCTAGAGAGGCAGTCTCGCCATAGCTGCTTTGCCACACTGTATTAAGTTCCACCCAGTCCTTAGCAGTGTCAGGGGAAAACTGCCTACTCAAGCCTCAGTAATGGTGGATGCTCCTCGCCCACCAAGCTTGATCATCTCAGGTCCACTTCAGACTGCTGTGCTGGCAGTGAGAATATACAACCAGTGGTTCTTAGCTTGCTGGGCTCTGTGGGAGTGGGACCCGCTGAGTGAGACCACTTGGCTCCCTGGCTTTAGTCCCTTTCCAGGAGAGTGTACGGTTCTGTCTTGCTGGGGTTCCAGACACCACTGGGGTAGGACAAAAACAAACAAACAAACAAACAAAAAGCAACTCCTGCAGCTAGCTCAGTGTCTGCCTGAAGAACTGCCCAATTTTGTGCTTGAAACGCCAGGTCCTGGTGGCGTAGGCACACGAGGGAATCTCCTGGTCTGCAGATTGCAAAAACCATGGGAAAAGCATAGTATTTGGGCCAGATAGCACAATCCCTCACAGCTTCCCTTGGCTGGGAAAGGGAGGCTTCCCCACTCCTTGCACTTTCCGGGTGAGGCAACACCCCACCCTGTTCTGTTTGTCCTTTGTGGGCTGCACTCACTGCCTAACCAGTCTCAATTAGATGAACAGGGTGCCTCAGTTGGAAATACAGAAATCACCCGCCTTCCGCATTGGTCTCCCTGGGAGCGGCAGAATGGAGCTGTTCCTATTTGGCCGTCTTGTCAGTTCTCTTCAGCCATCTTGCCAGATGCAGGCATTCTTACTTTATTCCATACCCTCCTCAAATCTACCATCATTTCCTATGGAATCTAGACCATGACCGTTACCTTCAGCGTAGGACTCTTCCACCAATGTGGGTGCTGGCCAGGTACACCAGGGCCACTTTTCAACTCACTCACTATCTAATGTGCTGCCCACTTTAACAGTAGCAGAAGCAATTGAGTACCCCAAAACCTGAAAGAAGCAGCTCCTGGCACCTGCTAATGAATAGCCAACAAAGGGAGCCACTGTGCCAAACATGAATCATGAACGCTCAATGGAGAGATGGTCTTATTTTGGAATTATAGCTCATAATTATGTCTCATGTAAATTTTCCAAGAAAATTTTTAGATATTGATATCCATTATGGTATGAGGTTAAAATAGCTTTCATATTTCTTTCGTATTTTTTAGAAAGAAGGGAATTCCTAAATACCATTGACAGTTAAAAGTTAATAAACTTAATATGGTAAAACATCTTTTGTTCTTTCATATTTCACTTATTGCATTGAGAATAATTCCATGGATTTCCTTTATATGTTTATGCAATTCAGACTTATTTAGATTTCTTTATCCCAATAAAGCAGCCTCCAAAGCACACTGACTTTAATGAGACCCTTGCGGCCCCTGTTAACAAAACAACGGGAAGATTTTAAGCTCTGAATTATAAGTCACTTTTGTTCACGAAAACCAGAGATATTAAACTTTGAGTTGTTTTGCATGGATTGTAATAATAACTGCATGAAAATTATAGTACATTCAACACCTTCTTTAATATTCTCTTGTTAGTTGTTCTTATCACCTAAAAGTCATTGGTGAAACATACGTATGAGTCAATCTCACTCAATTAATTTGAACATTTTTATGAGTGAAATGTATTAAAATATAATGCAAAAAGGTTGTACTTGGAAGATAATAGCTTTCTGTTATAACACATAAATGCAAGATTGAAATTGATGTACTTAGACCGAACCATTTCTTCAACTTCCTAAAATACTTAAATTGAAAAAGAATAACAAAATTTTCTTAGGACCCAGAATAATTATATTTAACTTAGGTTCAGTCATGCTACTTTAACTGTTGTCAGAGATGGCCAAGATATTTTAAAATCTGAATATAAGTGTAGGACAATTAAAAGACTATGGATAGCAGCGCGCAGTGCCAGCAGTATATTTTTAAATGGGGCATTTAGGAAAATTTTTAAAAGAAAAAGAAACATTAAGCATAAATGACATAATCATCACTGAGGCACTGATACTTATGAAAATAGGGTGATCAGGAGTCCTGGCTTGCCAGAGACTGTCCAGATTTTATCCTGAAATTTTTCATCCCAGAAATAATCTCAGGCTTAGGCATACCAGAATGTTTGGTCAGTTTGTACATAAACCAGAACACATAAGAAAACATTATGAACAGAATAAAGAGATTCTGCAAAGTATGAAACAGGGTACTTTATTATCCAAATGGGAGATCTATTTATAAGTAAAAAGAGCACAATTAAAATTGTACTGTGACAACATGCATAAACTGGAACAGACTAAAGTGGGGTCAGTAAACTTTCTCTGCATAGGGCCACACAGTAAATATTTCTGAGAATTTAGGAATTTTAGAGGGCATGAGAAAATGTAATGATAATTAAGCAAAGAGTTTCATAGAGCAAAGCTAAGTCAAGAACTAAAGGATAAACAAGTTGAATGATAAGAGTATCCTGAGCTTAGTTTTGTAAGTTTAATTTTGAACACCTGAGCCACTATTTCCAAAATTTTTTCTTCTTGCCTTCTATCATTCACATTTATAATCACAATTGTCTTGATATGGGGACACTCTTCTTGTTTTATTCCCATGAGGCTCAATGTGCAGTATGCTTGAATCATTAAAAGGCAACACTGGTGTCCTCTGGTGATTTATTTTATCAAAACCATTAGCCTACTATAGGGCAGAAGGGTCAAAATGCTTAAGAGATATATCAAGATCCCTTATAATGTTGGGCACAGGGTTAACAAGTACTTCATAGGTCAGTTATAAAGCAACTGGTACAAGGGGTATTGGGAATTATTGTGACATTTCACAGGTTATAACCTTATCTGCATGAAAATGGATATAATTGGGTGTGAGTGTTATTCTAGGGGAAAGAAAAAAACCGTATCTACATGAATGGAGTGCAAAATAAAGGCACTTTTCCTAAGCTCTGTTTTTAATATATGTTTTTACGTTGTTTTAATACTGCCAGTGGGAGATCCCATAGAATAGTGCTTAAAAGCACATACTCCTGGGTTCAAATGTTAATCTCTTTTAGTAGGTGCAGACTCTGAGCAAGTTACTTTACTTCTAAGCCTCCTCATCTGTAAAATGGTAATAGTAATAGTTCCTTCTTCATAGGGTTGTGTTGAGGAAAAAATAGATCAATACCTGTAAAGCATTTAGGTTTCTGTCATGTATATAGTAAACATGGAACAAATGCTATCTATTATTACAGGGCATCTTGTTTTTGGATAGAATATTTAAGTATAGGGTCTAAAGTATGTGTTTGTAATTTTTTTCATGGCTTCAGACCAAAAGGGTTTATATTTATTTGTTTTATCCAGCATACAATATTGAGAGCATATTGTGTACCTCATGGGGGTATATCAGATGAATATAACAGATGTCAACAACTGTGAAGGGTCTGGGATTTCTCTCTACTTGCAAGCTAACAAGATAGCCTGCTACAGTTTCATCCATGCTGGCAGGAGACACAACAATCTTGGGTCAAAGTTGAGAGAGAGTTTATTACTTACAGCAATAAAAGTATCCACAGTATCAGCATTTTTGCATTAATACCCAGAGACTCAATACCTACAGGGTGATGCCAAGAGGACCTGATAATACCTACACAGACCATGAATTCTGTTATGGGAGAAGAACTCTGAAATTAGGAATCCCAAATATTTTCTAATAGTAATTATACCTGCCCCTTGCTCCAGAGAAAGACATAATCTTGATCTTCCAAAGCTGTTCACTATGCAAACATTCTTAAAAAGATAGTCAAAATGGCAATTATGAAGATTGCATTAAAGTTAAGGAAAGAAAGTAATAAGAAACAGAGAGTGCATTAGGAGGGTTGATGTACTGCCAAGGATACTCTGGAAAATAATAATCACATGAGCCCTTTGAAGCTAAGCATCTCACTGTGCCTTTGAGGTCAAGTATCCCAGTGTCATAGCTTTTCTGGTAGTCATGCCCTTTCTAAGGATAAAAAGGTGAGATAGGCTGAAGCATTTATTTCTGAAGTTGGCCTGGATTCTACAGGTTTACTTAGCATGTCATAGCCTAAGTGCCATAGAAAGCACTCAGTTTAGGAGTCGTTGCAGGTAGGTACCTAGGGAGGGTTAATATTATTCTGTCCAAAGAATACTGAATATGCCACAGTTCTTGCTCTGCTAATTATGCCATGTTCTTTGGATGGCTTTTGTACTTTGAATGGTTCTCTTGCTACACCAGCATCTGCTGGGTTTCCTAAATATAACTCTTGATGACTCCTTAACTTTTAGTTTCCTATGAGTTCTACAATGAGCCTCTTTTGCAGTTTCTATCCCTCTTCTAAACTTCTAAGGCATGATATTGACATAGTCAGTATATATCTTTGGAATTTCTTATTTGAAGCATATACATTGGCTCTGTGTATTATTCTAAACTCTTTAGTTGAGTTATAACTACATATCTGCATAGTATCTCAAGTTCAATATATAATAAAGAGTAGACATTGATCTTTTTTTTGGAAAGTTCAAAATATTAATTTATCCATTAATCAATACGATCACCAAATAGTTATTAAGTGCTTATTACATACTAACACGTACAACTGCATTCTCATTACTTTTCTCTTAATTTCCTATCACTAATAGGAAAACATTGTTTTTGCTTAGGACTTCTCATCTTGCTGCTCAAATAGTGTCCATTTCTCATGGAATTTCTCCTTTATAATCTTTCCTAACATTGGTTAATTTATCAATGAAATAAGGAGAAATTATAATTACCTTTTATCAGCAGCATACTTACGTGATTTACCAATGTTATGATGGAGCTTGGATTCAACAGAGATGCTCTATGTAAGCTTTGTGTTTCTTCTTATACATAGGAACAATGGTTTCCACTAGAGAATAGTTATAACACCTCAAGGATTATTACTGCTTGTGATGGCACTACCAAGATAATAAGTTGACCTTAAATATCCAAGGTAATTCATTTAAAAAGACAGTGGACTATGTATTATTCTCTGTTTATTATGACTCTTTTTTCATCTTTTAATGCAAATATTGTATAAAATAATGTTAACGATTATAATGATAAAAATGACACTTATGTGTATATTTTAATAAAGGTTTCAGAGTTTTTTATTTATTGAAATATTAGTTTATTTTGGGACCTACTACGTGCCAGTGATGTTGGAGATGCTAGGGATATAGTGCTGGCGAAATAGGTAACATTCTTTTCTCCTGTGTGGTTTGCAGTCTAATATTAAGAGAGATGAGCTGAATACCACAGCTAAGTACCACAGCTAGGAAGTGGCTTAACTGGAATTCAAAATTGGAATTGTTTGACCTAAAGTCCAAATCTTTCCCTTGCCTTGAAGTCTTGACTCAGTTATTAATGTTTTCTACAAAAAAAAAACCTCCAAAAAACAAAAAGAGTTTTAAACATAGGCTTATTTCACAAATGATAACAATACTGTGAAAGCGGTTTTAAGATGTCAGCAGATATTGTCAAAAGAGTAAACTAGCCACTTGGGCAATTTTAAGAGTCAAAACATATCTGTTCTTATTAGGTTAGAATACAGGCAAGCTCTAATTCCTGAGAATCACTCCATTTTAGATTATTACAGAATTTCCTAAAGATGTTCAATATTGGGTAGATCTAGGGTTTCTATACCACAAATAAATTCTCCTTGATTTTTTTTTTTTCTTGAGACGGAGTTTCACTCTGTCACCCAGACTGGAGTGCAATGGTGCAATCTTGGCTCACTGCAACCTCTGCCTCCCTGCAACCTCTGCCTTCCAGGTTCAAGTGATTCTCCTGCCTCAGCCTCCCGAGTAGCTGGGACTACAGGCATGCCCTACCATGCCTAGCTAATTTTTTGTATGTTTAGTAGAGATGGAGTTTCACCATGTTATCCAGGGTGGTCTTGATTTCCTGACCTCATGATCTGCCCGCTTCAGCTTCCCAAAGTGCTGGGGTTACAGTTGTGAGCCAACGTGCCTGGTCTAAATTCTTCTTGATTTAAGAACCTTTTGGTCAAGCCATTCTCTAAAGACTAACTTCAGGTTGTATTATAATCCTAGTTCAAGAGAACAGAATGTAAATGCTAAGACATATACCTATATGCTTCTCTGAATTCCATAGGGGACATAATCAGGATGCTACCAGAAAAATAATGGGGGTTATCAGAGTTCTTAATTTTTTACTCCATATCCATAAGAAAATGCACTGGCCATTTTATGTATTACCACCTATAGTAGGCAGAATAGTCCCTCACATATGTTCACACTAATTTCTGAAACCCATGAACATAGAAAACATGACATTGCAAGTGTAATGAAAATTATGGATCTAGACTATATGGATAGCCCTAATCCAACCATGTTGAGTCCTTTAAAGCAGAGAAATTTGTCTGTCTGTGATTAGAGAAATGTAGCAGAAAGGCAAGAAGGATGTGGCGTAAGGGAAATCAGAGAGATTCCAACTCTGAGAAGTTTTGATGATCCACTGTTGGCTCCAAGGTGTAGGGGCTCACATGCAAAGATGGAAGCAGGCCTCTAGGAAAAAAGGGTGGTCTCTGCCTGACAGCTACAAGCAAATGGTTGCCTCAGTCCTATACCCACAAAGAAATAAATTATGACAAAAATCTGAGTGAACTTGGAAGTGGATTCTTCCCCAGGGCCTCCAGCAAGGAATGCTACGCTGTTAACACTATAATTTTAGCTTGGTGAAAACTGCAGTGAATTTCCACACTACGGAACTGTGAGATAATAAATGGGTGTTATTTTAAGGTGTTATTTATTAATGCAGTGATGAAAAACTAATGCATTACTTTTGGCAATATTTCACTGCCTCTTGTCCAGTCTGTTATTTTGACTCATACATTCTGTCTTATCAAATTTCATTGAAAATACTCAGCTTAAGACTTGTTTTTCATCTTTGGCCTCACCCCTTTCTGATTGAAATCTCAGTTCTTAACAGTTTGTTTCATTCTCATACCTTCTTTCAGCTTTGGCTATTTCCCACAGTTCTTTCTTTTCTCTAAATAAGTAGTTCATATCAGACTCACTCTACTCACATGCTTAGATCATGCTCCAGGATATAAGCTAATTTTTCCTTTCCTTTCATAGAATGTTTTTTCCTGTTTTTAGAAACTGTCTTTCTGTATTACATACCAACATCATCATACCTCTGTGAGACAAATACACAAAATTTCCCCTTCCCCACTTCTCCATCTAATAATTTAGACATTTTGCCTTCAATGGGTTCATACCATTGTGTATTTATTCTCATAGTTAGCAACCCCCACTTAGGGCCCATAGTACTAAATAAATGCAGTTGTAAAAAGGCATACAAAGTGGCCTTATAAGAGCAAAGGATAAAAAAATAAGAGTGCCAGAAGACATCTAAACTTTTAATTATTTTTATCTTTACATGATTTTGGTAATTGAACCTTTTAGTGTTAATGCTCCAGATTAACTGGAAAATACTGAAAATATTTTCATGAAGCTGTAGCGGCTACAGGGAAAAGGTTTCTAGGGCTAGCAAGTCTTCAGGCTTGCAAACATCAGTATACTGATTGGTAAGTGACCTGGACTCTACTTTATCTGGAGAGTTGAAACAACAGTGAATTTAGCGTCCAAAGAATATGGGAAATTGCAGATTTGGAGGTCTTGGCGAAAAATAATGACAATTTTATTATGTATGTGGCCTCCAGAGATCACCAAAAGAATCTTCCAGTCTCCAGGGACATGTGTGATAACTTATAAATTTAAATGTCTTTGAATTAGAACTAGATGCCAGAAAATACTCAAATAACAGTAGATTAAGTTACATATAAATTTCTTCCTTGCATAAAAGAAGTTCATGTTCAGATAGATTGGAACTGATATGGTAGTTTCATTATTACCAGATACTCACAAAATTTACTTCCGACTGGCTCTCCATTATCCTAACATTGTAACTTCTACCCTAAATATCACCTCTTGGTTTTAAAAAACACTAGATATCTGTTGATGTATCTGCATTTAAGTCAACAGGAAGGATGTGGAAGTGAGGAGCAGAAACTGATATTCTTCCTGATCAATTTCTTCTGAAAACTCTTTATTGAAGTTCTATAAAATGCTTGGTTTAATGTCATTAGCCTGATGCTATTTGGCCAAACATAGTTAAAAGGGAGGAAGGGAAATTAAGGATTTTATCTAAGTAAATAAACCCTAAATAAAATCAGTGTTCTGTTTTAAGGAAGAGGGAAAGAAGAGATATTTTCTCCATATTTTAAATAACACTTTCTGCCTGATTCAAATTAAAAGATTTCTACAAAAGAGAACCTTTCTCCATCTTTGTAGGATGTGTGGCTTAGAATACAATTATTCTTTGTTTTCAGAAATGTCTTGTAAATTAAGCTCATTAAGAGTCCACTCAAAAGGCAAAAAAAGAAAAAAAAAAGAAGTGAAATGCAGTAGATTTTATGGGTTTTAACTTTTCAACTGAAGACATGCCCCTGAATTTTCAAGAAAGCCTATCCTTTCTTCACTTTAAGCCCATTTGGATTTGGCTGGTTGCAACACCCCCTTATGTCCCAGAGAAGCCTTGATTGGCCTAAGCTAATCACGCATACAATGGCTAAGGGGATTCTTAAGGGATAAGCAAGAAGCCCAATTCTATTAAGGGAGGGTCAGATCCAAGATTTTACCTGATTCTTAGAAACTAAGAAACTTAGTTTCTCTTGATGCCAGACACTTACCTGGAAGATTGCATCTCTGAAAGCAGCTGGCAGTAATCCTGTGTCTCTGGATGCAACTGGCAATAATCCTGAGACCTCAAGGGAACAGGCTGTCTGAGAATGGAGTCAATTTACAGACAGATATTTTAACAGGCAGAAAGTGAAGTCAGATCACTGGAGATCCTATAGGAATTCCAAAGAAATCATGTCAGTTAAGCAAAATTGTGTCAGGTTTTTTATCCATTTACAGCCAAAATAGTCTTTATCATCATAGAAAAAAAAAGCATATATGATTGACTATTATATATTGGTTACCATGCATTTCATGTTGACATATTTTCTTTTAATAGTGCCCAATAATGTCTCCATAAAAAATGGATAATAAAAAATATATCCTTTAGCCAGTCAAAGAAATACTAGATTGTTATTTTCCAAATGGAAGAAATTTTTGCTGGATTACAGCATTATAGTATTCCTTATTTCTTTTTATCTTTCTTCATATTGTAGCACCGGAGCGAGCAGAAAATCAACACCAAGACAAAAGTATGCCAAATTGCAGGGTCTTTTTGCTGACGGCCACGGAGGAATCATGTCTCTCCAACCCATGGCCCCGAGCTCATGGGGAGCAAGGCATTTAAGCTGCAAAACCACATCCTTTTCTTGTTCAAGGGGACACAGGGGTGTGCAAGGCAAGCTTTTTGTACAGAAGCTAAAGTCTGCGGTTTATTGCAAGGGAAGAGGGGTAGCAGTGGAAATTTTTACCCTTAACACTTCTGAGAATTGACGTACATTAACTGTTCTGAGAACGACACCTCTGCCCAGGGCCCAAGTGGCTTCTCTATAAGATGCCAGTGCTTAGGCTTCAGTTCTAGCCCCTATCTCAATATCGCCTCTGATTTCTGCTGTTTGTTCAAAAATTTATAAAGTTATTTTGGTATGTATGTATAGCTAAAACATAGATAACCAGGACTAGTTGAGCTTAATAAGCTTCTTCCATCCAGTTTTATTCTCTTTTTAATCATTCCCCACAATAATTAAACACACCTTGTTTATCATAGTAATTGACAACTTTGCCATAGACTGTAAATGACACATATGATGAAACATCTTCACAAATATTTAGTTTCTGTTAATGTCACAAGGTAGTATTTGGCAGCATTAGTAGGCATGGAATATTAATTTTTAAACTTTTGACTGCCTTGCATGTTGTCTTTTACCAAATCTACAAAAGCTATTTTTTTTAGTTTTGTAGCCCTCGGGGTAGCAAGTTCATTGCATCAATTCAGAGGAAAAAGAAATGACATTTGGAGTTTTGAAACAGACATTTGGCGCGTATAGTACACACAATAGTTTTTGGAGAAAAACATTTGAATTTAAAAGCTTGTCTTTATTATGTAACAAAAGTTCAGGGTTTTACTCTCTACACAGAAAGCATATACAAAAAGTTTATTGAGTAAGAAAACACAGGGAAGGATATAAAAGAAATAAAAGAGGTAGATGTTGGAGACACTGCTGTGGGCTTTCTCTTGCTTAAGTTCCCAGCACAAAATAACTCATACACATTTCTCTCCAGGTTAGGGATATAACCACAGTGGACACCTGTGCCTTGTATTCAGGAGCGGGTGTCTGAGAATATAGCAAGATTCTAGAATGATTTCCACACCACAGAAGGGAGATACATGGGAGAAGTGAGTGTTTTTAATTAGAGGTCTTGAATTAGCCCCCCACCAAGTTTGCTGTCTACTCGAGATAGAAGTAGCTGCATTTTTCTAAGCTCTTAGAAAAAATCAGCAATAGCAAAGAGAAAGAGGGAGAGCTGCCTCCTTGTACGTTAATATCCAATGACAGAGAAATTTTGACTAACATTTAGTCAAATGAAAGTTTCAAATTATCATGCTTCTGACTGGTTGTCTGTGGAAATCCTATTACTTTGGATTGAGGATGTGTCTCCTAAGATAATTTGTATCTGCTTCTGCCTGAGGCCCAGTTGGAATACCCATCTTAGATAACTCTCAAATGTAACCCCTTATGAGGCCAGGCCTATGGCTGTAATTTCCCAGGGGAGCTCCTCTTGCTTTTGTTCCTCTGGTTCAGACTGAAACAGAAAGTCTGGGTGAGCAAACAGATTTTCCTCACCACCTTCTTCTGGTGTTAAGTGAATTTTTTTTCTGGTCTATTCTTGAATTGAGGTTATAGAATTTCACAAGTTCCAATTTTATTTCAGGGCTACAGCTCCAAATCTCCCTGTTGTCCAAGCCCAAAATCTTGTATTCTATAAGGCACTTAACACTCAAGGCTGTATTTTTACCAGAATTGGAAATATCCTGGCAGCTTCTGTCCTGGCTTTAATATACACTTGCAACCCTGATTTACTGCTTCCTATTTAGGTTGAATCTTGGGGATTTCTCTTATTTTCCAGTGAATTCAGTACATTTAAAAAGATGCCAGTTATATTCTGTCTCAATGCTGTGTGGCAGAAGTTTCATCAGGATATCTGTTTTATCATACAGCCTGTGTTTTTCAAAAACCCATTTACTTATGTTATCTAATTTGAGATCAGAGCTTATATACCTTTGTTACAGATGAGGTAACAGGTAAGATGGAGAGTGCTTATTCTGTGAGACCTGTGTACTCCATGTTAGGGAAGCAGGGCTCAAAATCTCTTCATTCTCTCTGATACATCAAGAATATCACTTTCCTACCCACCTGTTAAAATGCCTGCGGCTTCCAGGCTCACGCTCTTCTATTGCCCCTGGCATAGTACCCTGTTGACCTCCTGCTCACTCACTCTCATTCCTTAAAGTCTGTGGCTCCTACTTACAGGACCCTCTTCTATCACACGTTACCATAATCCTGGTTCAATTTAGTGTGTGTCCCATTTAACTCTCAGGCCTTCTATTTATTTTATGTTTTTTTTTTATTATTATGTTTTCCCTGTCTCAAACGTTTAGTTGAGGGCAGCACGGAAACATTGCATTTACTTGTGATTTTATTTGTATAGATTTAAGAGGTACCAGTGCCATTTTATTACATGACTATGTTTTCCTGTGATGTATTATTCTCAATGACTTCAGTCTTTATTATTTTTTGGACCACACAGCTATACTGAAATACATTTAATCTGAAATAATAAATTCAGACACTTAACCTTTTGACTACAATCTCCTGATTGCATACGCACTGAGTATTTAGATTTTTTAGAGTTCTTTTTGATAACTCCAAATGTCCATTCCCTGAACTCTCTTCTTCTTAACATTCTGCCCTATCTTGACCTTATTTCCTTCTGTGTATTGCTTAGACTCTGTGGGTCTTCATTTAAATTCTTTTGTTATTGGCTGGGCGTGGTGGCTCACCCCTGTAATCCCAGCACTTTGGGAGGCTGAGGTGGGCGGATCATGAGGTCAAGAGATCGAGACCCTCCTGGCCAACATGGTGAAATCCCGTCTATACTAAAAATACAAAAATTAGCTGGGTGTGGTGGCGTGCGCCTGTAGTCCCAGCTACTCAGAGGCTGAGGCAGGAGAATTGCTTGATCCCAGGGGGTGGAGGTTGCAGTGAGCCAAGATCACGCCACTGCACTCCAGCCTGGTGCCTGGCAACAGAGCGAGACTCTGTCTCAAAAAAAAAAAAATTCTTTTGTTATTATCAACTTTAACAAGCTATTGCATTTTATTTCTTTTGTACCCAAACAGAAAAGCCCCAAACATGAACAAAGCCAACTACATGCCTGCATGAAATGTCAAATGTTAAAATCAGCTTAAGGAAATCCACAGCTTCATAGATTACTTCTAATGTAATGTAGAGATTCAATTGTCATCTGGTTCTTCAGCTTCGTTCAGCACACTTTCACTTTTTTTTTCTATTTACGTATCTCTGCAATGTTCTAAACCTTTCATTCTTTCTCCAAAAATCAACACTATTTTTTGTTTTCTTTTTAAAAATAAATTTTGCCAGTATGTAGTAGGTGTATACATTTATAGGGTACATGAGACGTTTTTCTTTTTTTTTTTAATTGCATTTTAGGTTTTGGGGTACATGTGAAGAACATGCAAGACTGTTGCATAGGTACACACATAAACAAGTTTAGTCCATATACATTCAGTGTTATTTTTGATAAGTAAGGACTTACTCCTGCCATTCTGTCATTAGTTTTCTGTTGTTTGATGGTCTTTCTTCTTTCTTTTCTTCCTGTCTGCCTCTAGTAAAGGTGATTTTCTCTAGCAATAAAATTTGCTTTATCACTTTTTATTTTTTATGTGTTCACTGTATGTTTTTTGGTTTGAGATTACCATAAGGCTGGCAAATATTATCTTATAACCCATTATTTTAACCTGTTAACAACTTAACGCTACTTGCATAAACAAACAAGCAAAAAGAAAACTAATAAAAACTCTATGCTTTAACTTCATCTCTGTTTTTTAACTTTGTGTTGTTTATATCTTATTGCACTATGTCTTGAAAAGTTGTGGTAGTCATTATTTTTAGTTCATCATTTATTCTTTCTACTTAGGGTAAGAGTAGTTCACATACCACTGTTACAGTGTTATAATATTCAGTGTCTGTGTACTTACTATTACCAGTATGTTTTTTACCCTCAGGTATTATTTATTCCTTATTAATGTTCTTTTCTTTCTGTTGAAACACTCTATTTAAAATTTCTTGCAGGATAGACTCGGCATTGGTGAAATCACTCAGCTTTTGGAGGAGGCTTTATTTCTCTCTCATGTTTGAAGGATGTTGTTTTGCCAGATATTCTATTCTAGATTAAAAGATGTTTCCTTCAGTGCTTTACATGTGTTATGCTATTCTCTCCTGGCCTGTAAGGTTTCCATTGAAAAGTCTACTGCTATATTTGAAGCTGGGAGAGCCAGGGAAGCTCCATTGTACTGTATTTGTTTATTTTCTCTTCCTGACTTTAGGATCCTTTCTTTATCCTTGGCCTTTAGGAGTCTGATTATTAAATGCCTTGAGGTAGTCTTCTCCAGGTTAAATCTGCTTGGTGTTCTATAACCTTCTTATACTTGGATATTGACATTTTTTCTAGGTCTGGGAAGTTCTCTGTTATTATCCCCTTGAATAAACTTTCTACCCCTATCTCTTTCTCTACTTTCTCATTAAGGTGAATAACTCTTAGCTTTGCCCTGTTTAGGGTATTTTCTGGATTCTGTAGGCATGCTTCATTGTTTTTTTATTCTTTTTTCTTTTATCTGTTCCAACTCTGTATTTTCAAATAGCCTGTCATCAAGCTCACTAATTCTTTCTTCTGCTTGATTCATTCTACTGGTAAAGGACTCTAATATATTATTCAGTTTGCCACCTGCATTTTTCAACTCCAGAATTTCTACTTGATTCTTTTTTAAATTATTTCAGTCTCTTTATTAAATTTATCTGATAGAATTCTGAATTTCTTCTCTGTGCTATCTTGAATTATTTTCAGCTTCCTCAACACAGCTATTTTGAATTCTCTGAAAGGCCACTTATCTCTGTTTCTCCAGGATTGGTCTCACATTTTTTTATGGTGAACTATAGATAGTTCATTTGATGAAGTCATATTTTCCTGGATGGTATTGATGCTAATAGATGTTCTGCAGGGCCTGGGCATTGAAGAGTTAGGTATTTATTGTAGTCTTTACTGTTTGGGCTGATTTGTATCTGTCCTTCTTGGGAAGGCTTTCTGGATATTTGAAATGATTTGGGTGTTATGATATAAGCTGTATCTGCTTTAGGAAGCACCCCGAGCCCAGTAACACTGTGGTTCTTACAGACTTGTAGATGGTATTGGACAAGATCCAGAAGAATTATCTGGATTACCAGGCAGAGACTCTTGTTCTTTTCCCTTACTTTTCCCTAGACATACAGAGCCTTTCTCTCTGTTCTGAGTAACCTAAAATTAGGGGTGAACTGACATGAGTACCCCTGTGTCCACCACTACTTTGGCTATATTGGGTCAAAACTGAAGCCAGCATAGCACTGGGTCTTGCCCAAGGCCTGCTATAACCAACCACTCCTTGTCTACTGCCTATGTTCACTAAAGGCCGTGGGGCTCTAAAAATAGCAAGTGGCAAAACCAGCCAGGCCTGCATTGTTCCCTTCAGGGCAGTAAGGTCCCCTAAGCCCCTGATGGGTCCAGAAGCACCATCTGGGATATAGGGACTAGAGTCAAAAACATTAAAATCTACCTGGTGTTCTGTTGTATTGTAGCTGAGCTGTATTGCAGACTGAGCTATAAGACACAGTCCTTTCCACTCTTTCTCTCCCTTTCCACAGACAAAGGAGCCTCACCTGGTAGCTACCACCACCCCGGGCTGCAAGGTGTACTGTCAGACTACCACCAATGTTCCCTTAAGGCTCAAGGTCTCTTAAGTCAGCTTGCCATGAGTTCTGCCTGGCCTGAGACTCACTCTTCAGGGAAGTGGACTCCCCTCTGGCCTAGGGCTGGTCCAGAAATGCCATCCAAGAGTCCAGCCCAGAAATTCATGATCCCAAAAGCCTGCTTGGTGCTCTATCTCCCTGTGGCTGTGCTGGTAGTTAAGATGCAAGACAAAGTCCCCTTGCCTTTTTCCTCTGCTTTTCTCAAGCAGAAGGAATTTTTCCCTGTAGCCACCACAGCTGGTAATGTGCTGAGTCTCACCTGAAGCCAGCAAGTCTCAGAGACCCACACAAGGCCTTCAAGGTAGGACCTGGGTATTGCTGCTGTTTATTCAGAGCCCAGGGGCTCTTCAGTTAGCGTGATGAATGCTGCCAGGACTGGGTCCTTTCCTGCAAGGCAGCAGTTTCCCTTCTGGTCCAGGTGTGTGTAGACATGTCATCTGGGAGGTAGGGCCTGGAACGGGTCCCTCACAACTGACTGGTGCACTATCCTGCTGTGGCTGAGCTGGTATCCTAGATGCAAGACAAAGTCCCTCTCCTAAAGTGGAAGGAAGGGGGTCTTTTTTGGAGTCTTGAGCTGTGCAGCCTGGGGTTAGGGGAGGCATGATGCCAGCACTCCCTTGGCTGTCCCAGATGGGTGTCTCAGTATTGTGGGTGCCCACTCAGTCTATTGTCTCTCAGCCTAGTTCAGCACTAGCACTCACCTAAAGACTTGCAGTCCTTATGGCCTAAACTGCCTTTCACATTTATTTGGAGTCACAGTGCTGTAACCCTCAGTGGAGAGGTTTGCAGGTATTCAAGTTCAAACCGCTGGGGTCTGCAATTCTCTTCTGGCTGGGGCTGGTTTAAGTGTGCCCTCTGTGTTCAGGCATCAGCTGAATTTGATCTGGTTTTCTTTGCTGCTCTAACAGGACAGCACTGAGCTCAGTGCCTCACAACTGCTGTGTTCCCCCTCTCCCAGTGCCCAGAGATGCCCTCTGCAACACACTGATGCTGCTGGGAGATGGGGGAGGGATGACATCTGTGATTCAGGACTAGTTTTTTCCTTCTCTTCAGTGCCTCTTTCAGCATTATGAAGTTAAAACCAGGTACTGAGAGTGCTTACCTGATTTTTGGTTCTTATGAAGGTTTTTTTTTTTTTTTTTNTCTTTTCTGTGTAGATAGTTGCTCATTTGGTGTCCTTACGGGGAGCATGATTGGTGAAGCTTTCTATTTCACCATGTTGCTCTGCCTCCAAAAAAAAAAACACTGTTTTCTCATCCTTCACCACCAGGAAAAAAAAAATCATTAATCACAAGGAAAACAGAAGTTATTAAGCAACTCACATTCTTCCTACACTTACATTCTTAAAGCAATGGGCATCTGCATCTATCTTTTTTACCTTTTGAACAGTTAACATTGAAAAAGAGATACCCCTTTGTTCTAGGGTCCATTCTCCCACATGTAAACCATATTTTTCTAATCCTCCTTAATATCCTCCTTAAGGTTTCACTTTGTAGATTTTTATATCACTGCCTGTACTTTCCATCTCTCCCTCATTGCTAGTGCATTTTCATTAAAAACAATACAAACAAAAACTTAATATGCTCCCTAACCCCACCTAAGGAAATCTTCAAGAATTGCCTCATTATTATTATTATTTTTTTTCTTTATAGCCTAGCCACTAAGGAGATATGTAAATGTGTTTGTTCTGTGAAAGGGCCATGTATGCAAAGCAGTCCCCAAATGTCAAGGGAGCCTAGAAATCCAAGAAGCAGGCAGACAAATCCATTTTGTCAGTATTGGGTGATTTATTAGCGGCATTTACAGGCAGAAGCATGGGCTGAGGTAGCCTCAAGACAGGTAGATCTCCTCACAGTTCCTCCCAAACCCAAGGCATAGGAAAAGGGTCTTATATCCTTCAGCAAAACAGTTAAAAGCAACCCTCCAAAACCAGCAAGAATGCTGTGTGCGTCACAGCCTCTAATTTATGTGATAACATCAAGGTTGCTTTGACCTAAAAGTGGGAGTACATGTTCTTGCACTAGGGACAGAAAATAAAACAGAAACGAGGAGACATTCATGGGGCTAGGGCCAATCAGAAGTCAACTGGTAGACTAGCATCCTTGATGAGGTCACTGTTGTCTCCACAGCATTTTCTGCCTCTATTGTAGCATTGCTATTCAATTCTTATCTCATTGCCATCTAACTTCCAATCCATGATGACACAGAAACTCTCTGGCCAAAATTCCTAACAAATTGGTGTGGCTAAAATCTAGGACATTCTACTTTACAGACTAACTCTTTCTTCGTTAGTGTTCCAAACAGACAGAAAGCTCCTGAGGATAGAAAACATTTGTTTCTTATTCTTACAATAACCCAGCAGGTAGTATAGTTTTCAGCCCAAAGTTGATACTCAATAGATATTTCTTACATTAATATATTAATATTATCAATACATATAAAAGAATTAAACTTTCCTCATCTATATCATGTTGAGATATTACTTCCCAACCACCACTGCTACACCACCAAATAAAAATTCATCTAGACAAGAAGGCGTCAGAAACACACAGTGATATCTACCTCTTACCCATTTTAAATACAAATCATTACTTCCTACTTCTAGCAACTGTGATAATATTCAACAACAACCAAAAAAGTTTTGTTTATGAATTCTCAACCACACTTTCGGTCTTATGAGCAGGATCCTTTAGTATGTAGTCTTACTTTCTCTGGCCTTGAGATTTTCCTCTGCTGAACAGAAAGCATTGCCCCCCCAGGACATAATTAGGACTGAAAGTATAATGCACAGCTGCACAGAGCCATGGAGTTTGTCAGTCGCGCTGCATGTGTCCCTGCCTCTCCTTCCCTGCCATACTCTGCCAGCTCTTAGGCCATCTGTAGTGGTGCTGCAAGATTGGGTTAATAAACCTGAATTACTCTGAAAGTTTTGCATTCAAATGTGAACATTTATCTTAACCCAGGGAGCCATGCTTTCTGTGTAATATAAAAGGATTCTGAGATATAGGAAGAATAGGCCTTCTTAATAGCCCATTCAATGTTTACTAGAGGGTCACTGACTGTTTACTTTCTTTACCTAAGGTTGATCTACTAAATTTTGTATGTAAAATTAAAAGCACTTTATAATGGTAATAGATGTGCAGTAAATTCTGAACAAACAGAAAAGCCCAAGCCAAAAAAAGGAAATGGCCTAGTGAAAATCAGAAGAAAATAGAAATCCAGCTTTTGATGTCTACAAAATAATTTGAGAATCAAATGTTATAATTAAATAATACTTTAATTATATTAATTAATGTATTATTTAATGTATTAATTAAATGTATTAATAATACATTTAATTATATGTATTAGGAAACAAAACATTAAATAAAATGCTTTTTAAAAAATCTAATACATTTATTTAATTTGTTTACTTTACTTTAGCATCATTTCTGTTCTTAGGCTAAAATTGTCCTGCACACAATTTAGGTTGACATCTTTTTGTGTGTGTGTGTGTGTGTGTGAGGGAGAGAGAGACATCTATTTTTTTTTTTTTTTTTTTTTTGATAACACTGCTGGAGTGCAGTGTTACAATTTTAGTTCACTGCAACCTCCACCTCCTGGGCTCAAGTGACTCTCCTGCCTCAGCTTTCCAAGTACCTGGGATTACAAGTAGGTGTCACTATGCCCGGCTAATTTTTGTATATTTTTAGAAGAGATGGGGTTTCACCGTATTGGCCAGGCTTGTCTTGAACTCCTGACCTCAAATGATTCACCTGCCTCGTCTTCCCAAAGTGCTAGGATTACAGGTGTGAGCCACTGCACCAGGCCTAGGTCAACATCTTATTTCACTTTGAACAAATCATTGATGAGGTTGAATGAAAACATTCATTGTTGCAGATATGTAATTTTTAGATACCCTGCTATTGTATAGTTACTGTTGAACTTAGAGACCACCATGCACATACACACAACCTTATTTTACACATAGAGTTCTTAGTTCTGGAAAGATACATTTGTTCAATTGCTCATTTACTTACCCTGTTGATAAGTGCCTCCTCTGTAATGGATTCTGTGTTGGTGCCAATCTTCCAGAAGCAATAAAACAAGTGCCCTGCCCTTGAAGGGAAGCTCACAGTCTGGTGTGGAAAATGCAAAATTAACCAAACAATTACATTTTAACATGCACATGGAAACATAAGTGTGCCTAAAATAATTTGATGATATATTGAAACTAGTGATAAATTAGAAGATAAAGAGAATGTGTCACATGCACAGAGTTGATGATTTGGTGCCCTATATTAACTTATTACCCTCCCTTCTGTTTATAAATTTGTCCTACAAATAACAAAATTTGTAAAAACTCCTACATACTCCCTGCTTTTGACTGCAGTCCTCAACTATGGCCAGATTTTGTGTTTATGAGTATTTGAAAGGAATTCTTCTATCCTAGGAAGCATGAATCAGAAATTCTTCTCGACTCTGAGACCACCTTAGGCCTTATGGAATCATAATGTCTAGTGGTACTATTATTTTTGTGTCACTGAAGCAGAGACCAGAAACTGAAAGACTGTATGTATGCTGTGTATAGCCCAAGTTTGCTCTTTGGTGCTTTAAAATACTAAACTTAAGTGTTTTGCAATGTTGACTGAATTTCCAGTTTACCATGGTTTCCACTACTTTCCCACTGTTCACTATCAGTTGCTTCATTTGGGAAATTTATCTGTCCATATTGGCAAACATACCTTCAAATTAAACTGTGAAAGAACTAATGCCATTTATCAGTCAAGGGGCACTGGTCAACACAAGAAAAGGAAAAAGAGATATTATTAGTTTGTTTTGGGGTGGTCCTAATTAAGCCATTGCTTTCTCTCCGGTAGTTGACTTGCAACAGATGGAAAATAACCCATTAAACAGTTATATTGACAGAGGGTAAATTGGCACAAAGTCTTTTCATTTATGGTTTTTTGTAATTAAATCTTTGGGAAAATTGATGTCCCACTTTGTCTTGTTTGCCAAATATCAGGCAAACTCAATGATTAAAAATAAAATTACAAACTCAGAATTAAGAAAAAGTATTCCCCTAAATTTAGGCACTTTAATTCCCAAGAGAAGCTTGAAACCAGACTTTGTCATACCATGTAAGTTGTGTTAGTATCACAAACTAAGAGGCTTAATATAACACACGTTTACTATTTCACTGTTACTAAGGGTCAGGAAACCAGGCACAGCCTAACTGGGCTTTAATGTCTCTGCTTTAATGTCTCTTACAAGGTTATGCCTGGGGCCTCATCTGAGACTGAGGAAAGAGCTTATTCTAATGTTTGTGAGGTAATTGGCAAGATTCAGTTCTTTGTGGGCTGTTGAGGATTTTAGTATATTGCTGGTGGTTGACCAAAGGCTGTCATGCAAGCATGATAGAAGTTACAATTCTATGAAACATAATCATGGGAGTTACATCTCATCATCTTTGCCATATTCTATAGATTAGAAGCTTGTCAATTCCATCCACACTCAATGAAAGGGGTTATCCAAATGTATAAATACAAGGAGGAAGGTTTAATTTAAAGTCCTTTTACAGTTGTTAGTCCCAAATATATAGTGATGGTGGGGATGATGATGCCAGCTAACTTTCATTAGTCTCCTGTATATGCCAGATTTTCATTTAAGCATTTTATATGTACCAATTCACTTGTTCCACCACACTCTACTCCCTAAAAACACAATGCACATATTGTTATCATTATCAAAAAAACAGTGAGAAAACAGGAAAGCACTTGTTAATATCTTACCCAAGTCACAGTTAGAAGCTTGTGGAACTGGAATTCTAACCCAAGCAGTCTGGACTTATACCCTAAGCTATTTTATTAATAATCTTTTAAAATTTAAGTATAACATACATAAAGAAAAATATGCGAAGTATAGGGTTTTTGCTTGACGAATTATCATAAGTTAAACATACCCATATAACCACCACCCAGGACAGAGAATAGAGAATTACCAGCACTCAATGAACTTCTCTCGAGTCCGTTTCCCAATCACTACCTCTACTCTTCACCTTAAAGGTGACCTGTATCTTGACTTCCAACTAGTTTTATCCATTTTTGAATTTTATATAAGAATACATATATACATATAAGAAATATTGTTTTATGTTTTTTTAATTCAACAATGTTAGGTTGCTCTAAGTTGAATGCAACATTAGTTCACTCATTTTTATGGTGTCTAATATTGTATTCTAGCCATGCTCTAGAATTTATTACCCATCACACTGTTAGCAGATATTTGTTTTCATTTTAAAATTATTACAAATGATGATTTTATGACTATCTTAATACATGTGTTTTGGTAGATGTGTGTACATGATTCTATTTGGCATAGACAGATATGTAGAAGTAGGGTAGGCAATTGTAATAGATATAAAAACAGATTTCAAAATTGGTAGTATCCATTGCAATAACACCAGTAGCATATAATAGATCCTCACCAGAACTCAGTATTGACAGTCTTTCTCACAATAATCATTTTAATGAATGAATAATGGTATTTTGTTGTTATAATTTGCATTTCCATGAAGAGGGTGAATTATTGGCCATCTTGCTATACATTTGCAAGTAAGAGGTTCAAATCTCTTAATTAAATATTCAGTCATTTATTACTAACATTTAGGGATTCTTTACGTATTTTCAACTTCACAGAACCATACGCTGTTTTTTCATTTTATCAAAGATGTCTTAAGGGATATCAATTTCATATATCTAAATTATTAAAGCTTTCCCAATTTTATACATCTAAATTATTAAACTATGGCTAGTGCTCTCTTTTTGTGTCCTGTTTAAGAAAATTTTCTACTCGAACATTCTGAAGATACTATTTTCTTCATCTTTTAAACTTTTGTTGTTTTACTTCTCACATTATGTTGTTAATCCCCCATACATGATATGCCAAGGAGCATGAATACTGGGTCTTATGGTAGGAATATGTTTAGTTTTGCTTGGAATCATTTTTCATCTGCTATATATTTTTTTTGGTGCTGCTGCCAAATTCTCTTATATTTTATTTGTCTGAAAGTGTCTTTCATGAACTTTAATTTTTAATGTAATAGCAGCCAAGAAATTTCCAAAGCAGACTAAAACCCTTCATCCACAGATATAAGAAACACTAAAAACCTGAGTATACTAAATACAAATAAAAACACACCTGGGCATCATAATAGAATTGCTGATAAACAAAGAAAAATATTGCTTCTGCCTTATTCTTTCACTCTTCTATTTATGATTCTCAAATTAAACGTATATTAGGTCTTTCATTATGTTCTTTATGTATATCTAATGATAATATGAATCTTCCCATCCTTTAGTTTGAACATTTTGTTCTGACCTGTTTACTAAATCCTAAATTTTTTTTAACATTAATCAACTTATTTTGAAGCCAATATCTGATGATCCCAATGTCTTAAAATTCTGCATATTTACTATGTTTACCATTGTTTTCTTTTGGTGTAATAAGTTTTCTTTCTGTATGCCCAATTAATTTTGCTTGTGTACTTGACACTGTAAATGAACTTTTTTTTTTAAGAAAAATTGAAGGCTTTAAATATCTTTTTCCTTCAGTGAGCATTTACATTTTTGTCTAGGAGGAAGCCTGTTTAGGGACAATCACCTTATTTTAGTCATGAATGAAGTCATTCAGAGACAAATTGTTTTTGAAGGGTGTTCTCATTCTGTCTTCTTGGTGAGCCCTAAACTTTAATTTTTGTCTTTCCGTGCCCTTGAGGCTGCTGAAAGTTATTCTCCACTTTTTCGCCTTTCTGTTTTTTCTTTCAATTTTGAAATTGGAAACCACCCCAAGAAGATAATATAATCACAAATACTCAGCTCACCTATTTTGCTTCTGTTTTTAATAAATTCTCACCCTACAGATTCTTGTATCTTTGTCAGTGCCCTAATTCCTAAAACTAAACATTTTTTTTGGATTGAAGAAGGGCCACTTACATTTTATTCAACTTGCTAGTTCACATTAGAAAGAGTTTCATAAAACAATTAAGGCAGCCATTCCAGAAAGCTGACCTCCAAAACCTATGTTTTTAACCAACTAATGTGAATATTCTTTTCTTAGAATTATCAGTAAACCGATATATAAAGTATGAAGCTTGGTTTTTTATTTTGCATATACGCATGAGAAATGGACTAGATATGGATTTGAAATTTGTAATACTGATAAAAGAAAACAAATATGTTGACAAGGTTGTGGTTGGAAAATAAGTAATTTAAGCAACGTTTAGCATGGTATCCAACAAGTATAAACATACACACACATGCACAAACACACATTATAACATTTAACCTAATGTAAATTTTATAAGATTAGAAATTGTCATTTTTCACAAATGAGGAAACTGAGATTCATACATTATTTATAATGTGAATCACAAATTAACCTACTTCTTTTAGTTGACTCTATATATGTTATATAGATATATACACAGATGTTACATATATTCTAATTTGTCACTGTGCATTGATTTTATTCTGACACAAATACATTGAAATGTACATTTTAGAAAGTTTTTTTGTTTCATTATATGTCTTTCTGAGTTACTTAAGATTTAATTCTGAAGATGTTGTCCATCCTTTTCTCAAACATTTACTTATGTACAATAGCTAAATTCTATTAATTCAGGAAACTACATAAAATGCCCTTAATTATTTTTTTTGAGACAAGAGTCTCCCTCTATCACCCAGGCTGGGGGCAGTGGTGCAATCATAGCTCAACGAGCCTCCAACTCCTAAGCTCCAGTGATCTTCCCACATTGGTCTCCCAAAGTGCTGGGATTAGAAGCATGAGACACTGTGCCTGGCCATATTTTCAATTGTTATATAAATCACACTTGCCTTGGAGATATTTCAAAAACTATATAATCAACTGGTGCTGTAGTTCTACAATACACACATATTTAATTTGCCATGATCAGATCTTATTTTTCATTGAGGCAAAACACCTAGTGAATTTTAAGCATTAGTGGCTCATGAGCAAATAAATTAGCTTTACTATGTCCAAATCATCATCAATATGTAAGAAATATTGCATACTGTTTAGGGGCTCAGAGAGCCACAAGATTTTTGAATTATTTGTCTGGGTTTAACACATTTGTCTATTGTGAGCCTTATTCTCTTTTTGGATACAGAAAAGCAAAGCTGAAACATTAACAATACATGGCCCACTCTATTTCTCATTACCCATTTTGCTCATTAATAGGATGTCCCTCAAAACAAAGCCAACTTCAGTAACTCGGAAAACAATACTCCCTTTAGATGGCACTTTGTGAAGTGCAGCTTTGGACATTTTTGTATAATCCTCAAGAACATTCTGAAACATAAGTATTAGTATTCTAGTTTTAAATCTGAAAAAAATTGGAGCTCACAGAGGTTTAACATGTACCCAAGGTTTTCAATTTGTAAACTGTTAGGTGAAGAGTCATGCATGTTTGAGCAGTAAAGAACAGAAAGTAAAGAGCATGGTATAAAACTTATTAGATTTAGATAATAAAAATATAAAATGTTAATTCAGTGTATCCAGGTGAACATAAAAAAGTCAAAAAAATACTGTGGAAAATCAGGGAAAATAACACTGAGGGGACTGAGAAATGATTATATTTTGTAACTAGAGAGTCAGATAAGACAAAAGAACATTTGGATCCTGTCTAGTTGCCAACGCCTTTCCATGGCTTCAGCTTATATGGAACCCTGATCAGTAAAACTCAAGAGGTTGAAAATATTTCAGAGTGGATAGGTAATGCTCCCTACCTTTTTTTTTTTTTTTTGCTTGATTCATTAATTCATTCAACAAATATTTATTCAAAACCTATGTTGTATCAGGCACTATTCTAGATGATGAGGGTACAGCAATGATCACAACTGACAAATTTGCTGCCTTTAGGGAGCTTACATCCTAATGGTATAAAGAGGATAAGCCATAGAGTAATTACATCATATATTATGTGAGAAGTTCTTATGTACTATGAGGGCAAAAGTAGACCAGGGAAATGGGGATGGGGTGATACAGCTTTAATAATAGCTAAATCAGACAGCAGTGTGAAGGTTAACTCATGAAAGGGGTAAGGTCTGAGCCAGGTGAATATCTAGCGAAGAGCATTTCAAGCAGACTGCAAATCTCCTGAGGTAGAAGGATGCCTGTTGTGTTCAAGGAGTAGTGAGAAGGTCAAAATGGCTAAAACAAAGAAATGGTGGAGAAAGAAGAGCATATGAGCTTGGCAAAGTCACTGAGTGGCCAGTGATCCCTTGGCTTTCCTAAGTATTTCATATTTAGGAATAGGACGAATTTTCTTGCTTCCAAACTGGTCCTCTGTAACTGGAGACTGTGATGGTTAGCTTTACATGTCAACCTGACTGGGGCATAGAATGACCAGAAAGTTGGTCAAACATTATTCTAGATGTGTTTGTGTGGGTACTTCTGGATATGATTAGCATTTAAATCGATAGACTGAGTAAAACAGATGCCCTCCATAAGGTAGGTGGTCTCCATCCATTTAGTTGAAGGCCAGAATAGAACAAAAAGGCTGACCCTGCTGTGAATATAAAAGAACTCCTCTTTCTTGTCTGCCTGCAAACTGGGACACTATTTTCTTCCTGACTTTGTGCTTGAAGTAAAACATCAGCTCTTCCTGGGTCTTGAGCTTGCAAGCATTGAACTGGAACTATGCAATTGGCTTTCTTCATCTGATATCAGATTTTCAAAACTGGAACTACACCATCAGCTTCCCTGGGTTTCCAGCTTGTTGACTGAAGATCTAGGGACTTGTCAGTCTCTATAATTATGTGAGCTAATTCCTTATGAGAAATAACATGTGCACATACCCTTGGGTTCTGTTTCTGTCAACAACAGATCTCTAATTCAGACTCCTGTGCTCCTAACGCAGAAAATGCAAGTTTTACCCTTGACCAGAAACAACAACAAAAAATAAAAATATGCTCTTATATATACACATGGCAAGTGTTTGAAAGTGTGGTTAATTGGGCCAGGTGCAGCGGTTCACGCCTGTCTTCTCAGCACTTTGGGAGGCTGAGGTAGGAGGATTGCTTGAAGTGGGAGTTTGACATGAGCCAGGGGCAACATAGGGAGACCTCATCTCTACAAAATATACAAAAAATTAGCTGGGCATAGTGGTAGTTTCCTGCGGTCCCAGCTACTCAGGAGGTTAAGGAAGAATGATGTCTTGAGCCCAGGAGTTTGAGGTTGCCGTGAGCCTTGTTCATACTACTGCACTCCAGCCCAAGTGACAAAGTGAGACCCTATCTTCAAAAGAAAAAACAAAAATGTGGTTAATCTAATATATGATATTAAAATTCTGGCTTAACTGAAACACGTTAGAAGAAAAGTGATTGTAAAAAAGTTTGGAAAAATAAACAACTTAATTCTGTGTAAAAACAAAATAAAAAAATACACATAAAAACGTGAAGTCCAGTTTTATTGTTTTGCTAACCATCACACTGATGATGTCCCACAGCTAAGGCCAAGTGGATGGCAGAATAAGGATCAGAGAGGCATTTAGAAGAAGAAGGGCCATGATGAAATCAAACGACTGAAATTAACGAAGCCACAACTAAGACTTATGTTGTCTAGAGGTCTGCCTTTGACACCTGGTAGCCATCATGGAACAGCAGATTGCAACTTGAGGAAGTCAACATCCATAGCTTCAGGGCATAACTGAGCGGCTCCTGGGAGACTGAGTGACCCATCCTGAATGAAAGGAGTGAGTGAGAGGAAGAGTTTCATTACCCTGAGTGAGAGGAAGAAGTTTCATTCCTATTGATTTCTCTCATGGGTAAAAATACATGGGTTTCCTATACTTTCAGTATGAAAAAAAACATACTTTATTCATAAAATGGTAGGTAAAACATAGATTATTAATTAATGCAAAATAAAATGTCCCCTTTTCTGTGAATGAATAGCTTGATTATACTATTAGTTGATGATGCCATTTGGAACCTGAATAGGAATAATCACATTAGAAGAACTATATCTCCAAAGTTGATGATTTAATGTTACTACGTTGCTGTTGCAGTAGCATACAGAGATCACAGCAGTTCAAAGGTTTGAGCATCTGTTTCCAAAGACAGCAGATTTTAGAGAGATAGTTCAGCCTTTAAAATATTAATTTAGTTTACATATTGTATATATTGTTGGCCCCTTAGATAATATTAGCAACTCATTCTTTCTTCCTAAAACTACTTGCAAAACTGAAATTGCCCCATAGTACCATAGGACTAATATTTATGGTTTCTTTTGAATAAACATGAAAATTGACCCCTCCTGTCTTAAAACTTAAGAAAGTTGCATTTTTCTTATCTGAGTTCCTTTTTCAGGAAACCAACCATCAGGCAACTCAGATAGCATCAGGAGCTGAAACTCACCAGGTTACTGTATTTGGACAATGAAATGTCAGAGCCCTCACCTGTCATTATTTCCTAACTGACAACCTGCTTTTTATTTCACAGCTCTCCTTCTAATTTCTGTTTTCCTTCACATGGTTACATTTCTTCCCTGTTATATACATTTCTAAGTTTAGTTAGTCAAAGAATTGGATTTGAGACTGATCTCCCAGTACCAGATTAAACCTATTTTCCCTGGCATTACTTGTCTCAGTGATTGGCTTTCTGTATGGCAAGCAGCAGGACCTAGGCTGAACCCCTGATGTTTTGGTAACAAAACTATCATAAGTTGTGGTAGAAAGCTCTTCTGTTAGGTATTACACATGGACAATTGGGTCTGTGTGCTCACAACACATCCAGACATTAGTGCTGCCCAGTAACAAGGAAGAGCACAGTTTGTCAGAGAAGATGTCTTTTAAATTTCCTATTAACACACTAACCATTGAATCAATTTAACTGATTCCCTGAAAAAGTGTTTTGATCATATTCCAACTCTCTCCCTCTTTTAGAGTATAAAATTCTCCTCTTCAGAGCTCCTATATTGTACCATATTGACCTGTTGGATTCTATTTAAAGAGGTGCTATTTGGCCTTGCAAACCAGCTTTTGAGGTGCTGTATGTTTAGGGCCATGGCAAGTTTATTATGGTGAGATCTTAATAAATGACCAGAAAAAGATTGTATGCAATGCATATCTTTCAACAAGGCCACATTTACTTTCTATAGGTAGCCAAAAGGAATAATAATGAGTAAAGTGAGATGGATTGCCAAAAGAAGTTGGAAAAAGAATGGAGGGAGAGAGCAGTCCTAAATCAACTCATTTGCTGAGGTCATGTATTTTTATTCTCAAATAATAGGGATCCTGGCCACAGACTAGGAAAAAAAAACTTTTTTTCTGTTTTTTATTTTTTTAAGGGGCACAGGGAATTTCCTATTGAGAAAGTAAAATGGAGAACAATAGAATAAAATAACTGAGAAAGCTAGCTAAAGAAACCCTGAAAATAATAGTTTTAAGTTTCTAGTTGTTGTTTCAATCTATTTTGGGACTATCAAATATGAGTTATCTAAAGGTTAAGAAAGTGATTTTTATTATTTCGTCTATTAATCAAATAGTATTTTCAAATTAAACAGAGAACATACTTTAAAGAAAGTAGGGAAAAGTATCTTATGCTATTGCAACTTATATGAAAGAATTAAGAAAATATGCATACAGTGTGTAGCTAAATGCTTGATTATTACAGAAAGGATTATAACCTGAATTATACATTCTCTTCTATGAGAAAAAGCTTCTATTAACACTCAGTATGCATAGATTTTTGGATATGCATACATATTGGTAATTTTGTAGAAAATAACCATATGTGCATTATCTAAGAGTTAAATATGCACCTGAATGAATGGGAGCAAAGAGAAATTAAAATTCATTAAAGGTTATTCTGTCTTTTATCTAAAGGTGAATTAATATTAACAAGAAGAGACAAGGATACTAATACTTATGTAGTATCCACTCTGTATCATGTGTTTCTGGTCATTTTAATTCACAAACTATCTGACATAGTAGGCAACATTATCCGCATTTTGAAATGTGATAAAATTCACCGATGAAATCCACAATATTACTGTAAAGCAAATATTTGGACCCAAGTTAAGTCACAATAATTCTTCAGAAATGGATAAAGGAGTTAAGGCAAGGGAATGAGTTAGAGGTTAAACTATTAGGATCGGAGAGGATTTCAGGGAAAACACAGGTTGTATTAGCCCGTTTTTATGCTGCTTATAAAGAACTGCCCAAGGCAGGGTAGTTTATAAAGGAAAGAGGATTAATGGACTCATGGTTCTGCAGGGCTGGGGAGGCCTCAAGAAACTTACAATCACGGAGGAAGGGGAGGCAAACACATCCTTCTTCAGAAGGTGGCAGAAAAGAGAAATGCTAAGCAAAAAGGAAAAAAGCCACTTATAAAGCCATCAGAAATCATGAGAACTCACTATTATAAGAAGAGGATGGAGGTAACTGCTCCATGATTCAGTCATCTCCCACCGGGTCTCTTGCATGACATGTTGAGATTATGGGAACTACAATTCAAGATAAGATTTGGTGGGGACACAGCCAAACCATATTACAAGTCAATTTTGGTTTGTGAAGAGTTGTTTGAGAGCAACTCAAGCCAGAGCTCATATCTGACCAAGAGGACAAACACCAGAAGGCCAGTTAGGGGGAAAATTCCTCCATGACTAAAGAAACTGAATGTATAAGGAGGACAGGAATGCAATAGACAGATTTCTCAGCAGGTGGGGAAGAATAACAACTGAAGCAGAGTTAATATAAATGTAAATCTTTAAATAAAACATATCAGAAGTTGGATGGGCTAAATAATGGTCCAACAAATATGTCTATGCCCTAATCCTCAGCATCAGTGAATATACAGCCTTAAATGCCAAAAGGATCTTTGTAGATGTAATTAAATTAGTGATCTTGAGATGCAGAGATTATCCTGAATTGTCTGGGTAAGTCTAATGTATTCACAGGTGTCCTTATAAGAGGGAGACAGTAGAAATAGATTTAGCAAACATATCATGGCAAAACAGAAGTTGGACTGATGCACTTTGAAGATGGACGAAGTGGCACTAGATGAGGAAAGCTGGCAGCCTCTGAAGCTGTAATAGCAGGAAAATTAATTTTCTCTTACAGTCTCAGAAGGCAAAGACCTGCTGGTATCTAACTTTAGCCCATTGACACTGATTTTTAAACTTTGAAACCCCAGAGCTGTAAGGTGATAAATTAATATCATCTTCAGCCAGGAAGTTTATGGTAATTTTTTACAGCAGCAATAAGAAACTAAAACAAGAAGTATGAGAAACATCAGTCAAAATTATTTTTTATGCTCCATGTAATTGTCTAAAATTCCCCTGTTCCTAGATGCCTTCTTATAGATTTTATTATTTCCTTATTCATCTCAAGATTTGTTGGCCAATAAAGGACAGACTCTCTCCTCAAGCAGCGCCCTGACCACTGTATATCCAAAGAGTCACCTCATAAAGGACAGAACAGACTGACATTTAGCGGGCATCCTTCTGGGACAAAGATAGCAGAAAAGGAAACTGGTAGCAACACTTACTGTTCTGCTGCTACTGCAGGTGATCCGCCCTAAGCAGGGCCTGGAGTGGACCTCAGCAGTCCTACAGCAGAGGGGCCAGACTGTTAGAAGGAAAGCTAAGAAAAAGAAGTAACTTCAGCATCCACCAACTGGAAGTTCACTCAGAGACCCAATCTGAAAGTCAGTAACTACAAAGACAACATCTTTGTAGTTAAAGATGTTAACTTTGTGGATAAACCCACAAAGATGGGAAGAAGCCAGCACAAAAAGGATGAAAACACCCAAAACTAGAACACCTCTCCTCCTAAAAGGGATCACAATTCCTCACCAGCAAGGGAACAAGGCTGGATGGAGAAGGAGTGTGATGAAATGACAGAATCAGACTTCAGAAGGTGGGTAATAAGAAACTACAGTGAGCTAAAAGAACATGTTCTAACCCAATGCAAAAAAACTAAAAACCTTGAAAAAATGTTTGACAAAATGTAACAAGAATGGACAACATAGAGAGGAATATAAGTGAATTGATGAAGCTGAAAAACACAACACGAGAACTTCACGAAGCATGCACAAGTTTCAACAACCGAATTGACGAAGCAGAAGAAATGATATCAGAGGTCGAAGATCAACTCAATGAAATAAAACGAGAAAGCAA
>NW_016107872.1:892453-905636 GCF_001604975.1 Cebus imitator | reverse complement strand
GTAGGCAAGGACTTCATGACCAAAACACCAAAAGCATTGGCAACAAAAGCCAAAATAGACAAATGGGACCTAATCAAACTCCACAGCTTCTGCACAGCAAAAGAAAGTCATTAGAGTGAATCGGCAACCATCAGAATGGGAAAAAATTTTTGCAGTTTACCCACCTGACAAAGGGCTGATATCCAGAATTTGCAAACAACTAAAACAGACCTACAAGAAAAAAAGAAACAAGCCCATTCAAAAGTGGGCGAAGGATATGAACAGACAGTTTACAAAAGAAGACATACATGAGACCTACAAACATATGAAAAAATGCTCATCATCACTGATCATTAGAGAAATGCAAATCAAAACTACATTGAGATACCATCTCACGCCAGTTCGAATGTCAATCATTAAAAAATCTGGAGACAACAGATGCTGGAGAGGATGTGGAGAAATAGAAACACTTTTATACTGTTGGTGGGAGTGTAAATTAGTTCAACCATTGTGGAAGACAGTGTGGCAATTCCTTAAGGACCTAGAAATAGAAATTCCATTTGACCCAGCAATCCCATTACTGGGTATATATCCAAAGGATTATAAATTTTTCTCCTATAAGGACACATGCACACGAATGTTCATTGCAGCACTGTTTACAATAGCAAAGACCTGGAACCAACCCAAATGCCCATCGATGATAGACTGGATAGGGAAAACGTGGTGCATATACATGATAGAATATTATGCAGCCATCAAAAACGATTAGTTCTTGTCCTTTGTAGGGACATGGATGAACCTGGAAACCATCATTCTCAGCAAACTTACATAAAAGCAGAAGAACAAACACCGCATGTTCTCACTCTTAGGCGGGTGTTGAACAATGAGAACACATGGACACTGGGGTCTGTTGGGGGGAAATGGGGGAGGACTGGGGGGGTGGGGAGGTGGGGAGAGATAGCATGGGGAGAAATGCCAGATATAGGTGTAGGGGAGAAAAGCATCAAATCACAGTGCCATGTGTGTACCTATGCAACAATCTTGCATGTTCTTCACATGTACCCCAAAACCTAAAATGCAATTTAAAAAAATAAAATAAATAAGTAAATAAATAAATAAAAAGAAGTTGTTGGGAATTAACTTACTTTTGTACATGAGAGGTAGGACAGGTAAGAAAAAAAGTTAAAACAATAGCAGAGAAATCTCTATTATTAAATCAATGAGCACAAAATAGGAAACTAACAGTTTTCGGATAGTCTGCAGACTATTTCTGGCATTTAGATACTTAACTAATTTTTTCCCTTGCCTTATTATTTTCATTTGGATTGTACAGGACAAAAATCCACAATTTTTATTTTAATTGTAGCGCAGAATGAACTATGTCACTGTCAGAGCCAGGATACATGATATTCTGACTGAATCCATTTGTACTTGATTATGATTGCATGTATATTCTGCCTGTTTTGCCATGTCCCTCTAATTCTCATACCTTTAGGACCTACTTTTCATTCATACTTTCATTCATTCACTCAATAAATATTTATTTTATTTTATATGGAAAACATGCTAAGAACTGGGATAGAGTTGTAATTAGAGCGAACGTTATCCTCTCCTTTTATTCCTCCTCAAACTACCCCAGACTACAGTGATCTCATCTACTTATATTTACTTACATCTACTTATATCTGCTCTACCATGTTTAAGCACTTAATATAACTTACTATTAGCATGTTTCTTCATCTTAGTGATATACTCATCCAACTTACCTTGTGTTAAAGTGCAATTATTTTGTTTTACATGGTATGAAGCACATGATAGATACTAAATAATTTCTTGTTTATGAGTAGATATATGAATCACCAAAATTTATAGAATCATTATATCTTGCATTAAAATAGTGAGTAGGTCTTGATACGTAAGTAAAATTTGTTCAGGTGGTTAGGGAGAAGGATGAGCTTCAAGTGGAGAGAAAGATATGGGTATTTAAATAAAAAATGAAAATGTGTGAGGTATACCTAAAAATGAATGAGCATTTTTGTCTGGTAGGAGCATTGCACATAGCACATCACAAAACCAAAGAGCCATGCTGAGGTCATATTGAGAAGAACTTTTAATGTCAAAATAAGGTGTATAAACTAATTTCTAAATTTTTAAAATTTTATTAAATATTTGTTTGTTTTTTATTGTGGTAAAAACACATAGCATAAAATTTACCACAGCTATATTTAAAGTACAGTAGTGTTAGGTATATTCACATTGTTGTAAAATAGACATGAGAAGTTTTTCATCTTGCAAACTGAAACTCCATGTTTTAAGTATAAGGAGAACTACGGAATGAAAAGATTTGAAGTAGATTATTAGAACACTCCCATTTTTGTTAACAAAAGATAACTTTGGCATCAACATAATTATCTGACAAAGGGATGAAAGAAATGTGAAAGCCAGTTAGCAACATGATATAATATAATGCTGAAACCAGATAAGCCTAGATTTAAATTTTGCCTCCATATTTAATTCATGTATTAAGTAACATTTTAACTATGACATTTTTTCCCTAAGATTCATCAAGAATGGGATTTACTTGTTGATACACACATTAATATATGTGTATGTGTATGTGTTTTAATGACCATTCTTTTTTCTATCTAGATATTTCCTACAAAGACATAGAAAGTTATTTGAAGGCTGAATTGGCTATTAGTAAATTAAATATCTTTCATTCTCTCCATGATTTATACTAATCTATGCCTCTGCATTTCTTGAATTCCTAAATGTTAAAATCAATTCTTGAAAATTTTTCTTAACAGTTAGAACATGACTATTTAATCCACTTTATGTTCCAAAATATAATTTAATCTTCACTTTCACAATTAGGTTTTGAGGTTAATATTCTGTGGCAGCTGTTCTCAACCCTGACTGCAGATTAAAGTAATCAGAAAGCTTTTGAAAATATGATTCTGGGCCTTACCACAGACAAATTAAATTAGAATCTTTTGGGGCGAGCTTGAGGAGCTAATCGTTTTTTAAAATTTCCCCAAGCGATTCTAATATAAAGTGAGGGCTGAGACTCACCATGCTACAGTGTGGTATTTTCCAGTGCACTTAGTTTAAATTGAAACCAAGTTGTTCCTTGAGTATGGCTTTCTGTATTTCATTTCAGATTTTTTTATAAGCATGGTGACTTAGGAAAAAAATTTAGATGCCCAGTTCTCTGTTGTCATGTTAACATAAATACTTTGTTTTCCAAACTTATTACAGCTATCTATCTATCTATCTATCTATCTATATCTATCTATATGTTATACAATGTAGAAAAAGAATTAATGCTTTGTAAGCTCCTGCAATGCTAATAGAAACCTTGGTTATAGTTAATAACTCAATCTATGAATTTTCACAAAATTTCAAGAGTGTCAAAACCAATGAATTTGTTGGAGGAGAATCCTTTCTTTTGCACATAATTCCCATCATCTTCTTCCATCCAAAGCCACAAAAATGTAATCTACAAACTTGGGAGTTACCTTTGGAAGGTAATTACTTTTGTGAAGGAATCAGGTCATAAGTGTAGAGTCCTCATAAATGGGATTAGTTCTCTATAAGAAGAGATGTGAGAGCTTGATTCTCTCTGTCCCCTGCCATGTAAAGATACAATGAGAAGATGACCATCTGAAAACCAGAAAGAATGCCTTCATGAGACCATGAGACACTGGATCAACCTCCAGAACAGTGAAAAATAAGTGTTTGTTGTTTAAACCACCCAGTCTATGGCATTGTGGTATTACGGCACCCCAAACTGACTAAGATACCCTATACAATGAGGGTAGGCATTACCCAATCAGTTGAAAGCCTGAATGGTACAAAAAGATAAGCCTTCCATGAGCAACAAAAACATTCTCCAGCAGACTATCTTTGGACTTCATCATCAGCACAACCTTCTGTGGTTCTACAGAAGACAGCCTTTAGACTTCAACTGGGATATGAGCACTCTGGGTCTCTAGACTACCTGCCTACTGTGCTAATTTTAGAATTGCCAGCCTTCATAATCACATAAGCCAATTCTTACAACAAATCTTTTTAAACACACACACACACGCAGACACACACACACACACACAGACACACGCACGCACACACACACACACACACACAGACACACGCACGCACACACACACACACACACACACACACACTACCCTATTGGTTCTGTTTCTCTGGAGAACTCTGACTAATACACAGTTCAAGAAAATTCTCTTATCTCAGCTTTTCAAACAAATTTCCTTCCCAAGTCACCTGATATATAGAAACAGACTTTTGATAATGCTAACTTTTTAACTTTTCTACTTTGGAAATAATATGTCTTAGAGCTGGTACTCTATAAATTATAGGGACTTGGGGTGATTTATTTCAGATGGTCCTTGAAAGTAATTTACAAAAGGCCTATTATTGTTCTTTCCAGTAGAAGCGACTTGGTACTTTCCACTTTGAATTAATAAGAAAAAAGGTATAAACAGTAAACACATTTACTGTTTCAAGTTACCCCTGTATCCCCCTGTTTCTTTTGAATGTTATGACCAACCAGAAAGATACAGAAAAGTACTGCAGTCTAATGACAAGTCTGCATAAAACCTCTATGCCTTTCTTTTCCCTGCTTGATAAACTGTGAATTATAGCTCTATATCCTTTCAAGCCAGAAGTTTCCCTTAACTTTTTATAGCCCTTTTACAGGAAACCTGCTATTTTGCTCAAAACATATTTTTCAGTTTAATACAAAATATAGAACCATTCTTAAACCTGAATGCATTCATCTGACAAAATTTTACTGACTATATATTATTTTATTTCCTTGCACTAAGCATCAGAGGCTATAAATGATTAAAATATTATTTAACACAAAAGGTTTAATAAAATGAATATAAGATGTCCTAAGGCAATGATTAATATAGTAAATAAGAAACATAGACATACGGGGTAAAGAAAAATCACAGGAGAATAATAGAGCTATTGATATTTAAGCTGGTCCCTAATATATGTGTATGTATACATCAGGCAAATTCTTCATGCCAAACTCAGTGGATGCCAAAGATCACTTACAAAAGGAAAATATTTGGACACTTTCCTAACATTGATGATTTTGTTTTATAATTTTGTGATTTATTTCCCTGGAGGAATAAGCTATTTTCCCTTTGTTGTATGTATATAAAATCCTGGGGTCAATTCTGACCTTATATTATACATCTCATGCACATATGCAGCCACAGGTACTCTGAGAATATTACTTATCTTCTACATAACATTTAAAATAAATGTTATGCTTGCCCCCCTTCAGCCAAAGAAGCACAAACCATGGAAGTGTGTAGAGTTATATATTCCATATGGTGAGATATCACTGATGGAACGTCTAGGGTCTAATTGCATAACTTTCCTGGATACCTGTAAAACATCAATTATGCCATGCAATTGATTTTAAAAATTGATTCTTTCAGTAATTTTAGCATAAATAGAAACATATTATAAAGCAAACTTATAAAGATACATGTTGATAGTCTATTTGGAATGTTGCTTACAGTAACATTCAGTAAAAATAATAATTTTGTAGTCTTAGATTTCTATATTATAATATTTAAAAATTATTACAAGTTGTGGTATCAAATAGATTATGTAATATAGGACAAAATATAATGCATTGCAAGTTCTTAACATACAAATTAAAAAAAATTCATACTTGTAACAAGAGCTGTAATAGTCTCTTCTATGCCTCTTAGAATTTCCCTGCCAAGGTATTATTATGAAATACCTTCACTTCGTAGATAATGATGAAGAAAATCACCAGGATTGGAATAAAATGACTTCTAAGCTCCAATAAATTATATATTTTGTCCAAATTCCATATTAATTTCTTACATCTCTCCTCCTGTTGCAGTGGAGAAAGTGCCTCTCCCATCTAAGTTCAACCTTTTCATGAAAAGGCACTCAATAGGCATTCAGTAAGTGCTAGATGAATACATGAATGATTATGAAAATGAATCAGTGCATTTTATCTTTTATTAATAAGACACTTGAACGATCAACTTCCTTAATTCTCTTATAGATCTACCCCTATCTCTCCTGGGTTCCTTCCATTAGCTAAATTTGTTATTTTGTTTAGTCTTTGAGAGAGACACAGAGAGAGAGCAAGCCTTTTGCAATTTACCCTTGTATTTGCAGGTCTCTTCTTTAACAGAACAAAAATTCCCATGTTCTTTGACTCACTACTTTCATATCCTTTCATTTGACTCACTTCCCATACAACAACAATATGATTTCTGTTCTCATCTCTCCACCAAAGGCATTTTTCCAAAGCTCACTAATGATCACCATACAGCCAAATTAAAGTCTCCTTCCTATTGGTCAATATACATAATGACTGTGCAGTATTTGGCACTAATGATCCACTAAAAATACCTTCTTTGTTCTGTGATATAGAACATTCTACCCAATTCTTCACCTCTTTGAATGCTCCTTTGCTTATGTTTTGTTTAATCAAAACCATTAAATGTTGGAAATTCTCAGAACTCTGTCCTTTCCTTGATTGTCTGTCCACTCACACTTTACTGTTTTTTAAGCCAAAATTTTTAGTCTTGGTACTATTGACATATTGACTATTATTGACTAACATGTCTATTATTTTATTTTATTTTTATCAATTAATTTATTTTTCATTTCAATAACTTTAGAATTATAAGTAGGTTTTTGGTTATATGGGTTAATTGTACAAAAAATTCTTTTTTATATGTGTGTGGGGGGGTTGTCCCTTATACTACAGGAGGTTTACCACGACTTATCCTTGGCCTCTATCCATTAGATGTCAGTAGTATATCCTTTCTTAGTGGTGATAATAAACAATATCTCCCACATTTTCAAATGTACCCTTAAAGGAAAAATTGACTTCAGAGGAGAACAACTGGTTTAGGTGATCTATATCATTGTAGCCCATGATTTTTTTTGTTTGTTATGGTTCTTGTTTTTTAACCATTCTACAATCTGTATCCCCTGGTTTATATCCATTCTTGGCTGCTGTATTGAATTCTAAAGTCATTTCTCAAACTGCCATCTCACTATCTTTACTAGCAGTCCTCAAATGAAACTTATTATTCAAAAAGTCCTAAATTAAGCTAAGTGTCCTCCCACCATCATACTTGGCCCTCTTCCACTTTTGAGCCTCAGTCCCCCAAGTACTTGTGTCAGAATCATAGATTAAAGAACCTATCCAAAATCAACCACTATTTCCTGATGATTATAAATCTAAAATCTTTTTCAAATCCAACCAGTTCTTTCTATCTCTCCTGTCACCAGTTTAATCCAGACCTCCATTTTATCCAATGTCAAGACCTGCAGTATCCACCTCAGATCTCCTCTGCAGTCTTCACATTGAAGCCAAAACAATCTTTTAAATACAAAACATAATCATATTATTCTCTTGCTTAAATCTACTCTTAATTTTCCCATGACCTTTCCATTAATGAACAGAAACTATTTCAAAGCCTTGTAAAATCTGGACCTTGGCAAAGCCTCATTTCTTTTCACTCTCCATTTACTGTCTGTTTTAGCTTTATTGTCCATCCATCACCTTCCTAAATGTGCCATAGTTTTCCTTGGCTCATGGCTGTTTTATAGAATGTCATTCTACTCCCACCTTTTATCTAACTAATGGTCTCTAGGAAGTAATTGGCGCACTTGTGTGGCACACAGACTAATAGTTCTCAAATGATGTTTATGTACTAATTCTTAAAACTTGTGAATATTCTAGGTTTTATGGCAAAGGGGAATTAAGGTTACAGATAAAATTGAGGTTGCAAATCAGCTGAACTTGCATAAAGAGATTATCCTGAACTCTCTGGGTGGACCCAATGTAATCATAAAGTTCTTTTAATATGTAAGGAGGAAGGTGAGAAGAGCTCAATCCAGCATTGCTGGCCTGTAAGATGGAAGAAGGCTGTGAGGCAAAAAATTTGGGCAATCTTTAGAATACCAAAAAAAGCAAGAAAAGGGATTTGTGTGTAGAACCCACAGAAGGAATGTAGACCTGTAAACATCTAGATTTTAGCTCATTGAGACCCATGTGAAACTTCTATCTACTGAACAGTAAGATAATAAGTTTCTATTACTTAAGCCACTAAGTTTGTGTTGGTTTGTTACATCATCAATAGGAAACCAATACAGCCTGTTTCTCACATCATCACAATCTGTTTTTCTTCCTTACGGTCTTTTATGTATTGTCAGTTTCATACTCAGTGACCCTCTGCCTTGCTAGATTGTGTCCAGGTGATAACCATCTTGTTCTTCACTATTGCTTTTTCTCTATAAAGGAGCATTTGGGAAATATTCATGGAACAAGTGAAAAAATAATTTGGTTCAGATTTTATTTTCATCACTTTATTGTATCACATGAATTTCTGCATCCTATATCTCACTGACCTATGGAAAAAAAATAGAGATGGTGTCCTACCTTTCTTTCACTACTATTTTGAAATCAAATGAAATGCAGCATGAGGAATAACTTCAAAACCTCGAAGCATGATATGAATGTAAGTTCCCATTATTTGCAGTATATAGCAAAGATAAACATTACATTAATAAGTTTAATGATCAGACACCAAATTAGCACTTGCATTTAATTATACAAAATTGGTCAGTGCTTACAAATTTTAGGCAAAGAAAATTAATGCCAGTCATAATGAATCCACTTCTCTATTGAAAACAGACTTCTGGCAGTGTAGGACAAGAATAAGACTTAGTCATATTAAATAAATACACTGGTAAAAGGATGTGTCTGGGGAGCTATCACTAAAACATCTGTTCAAAACCCTAGACTTAGTAACAGGAAACTTTTCTATCTGAATACCCTGTAATTCCTTGCGCACCATGGGATATGTTCGTTGTTAACAATGTTTGAAAAATAATGTTCAGACTCATAACAAATATCTTTATGCTTTTAAACATTATTTCTTTATTTAAAAACCTTAACGCTTAAATATTTTTCACTTACTAACTGAAAAAAATTTCTAGGCTACAGCTTCCATTTTATCTTGTTGTGCTTTCTTTTTCTTTCTCTTGCTTTATGATAATTTAAAAAATGTATTTTCATGTTTGTGTTGTACTTACCTCAGTTTCTTTATTTTTGAATTCCATAGGTAGGGAACAATGAGTAGATTATTCACAAGCAATTTGTACCAAGTATGAACTAGGGCTGAGGTGGCGGCACTCGCAGATCTACCTCCCATGCACACTATTTTCAAATTCCAGAACATCCTTATTGTTTTATTCTTTGCTTCTGTGTAAAACCTGCCCTTTGTTCCTGGGTCTCCCACTTCCTTTTCTTGCCTGTTCCTCAGAATACCAGGTCCATTCTGTCTAATTCCTTTAGTACCTCAGGTGTCTTTTGATTTGGTGGTCCAGCTTGGCATCTGTGCTCCCTGCTAGGTGGTTTAGTGTCTAGAGTGAAGGAGCGTTCAAGCTTTTGGAGGCAATGACGTCAAAGATCACCATATCAGGAAAAATAACCTGTGTTCAAAATTATTCTGGAAAATTCTTCAGGGAGCTATCCGGGTAGAGAACTACCACATCTCTAATGCAGTCACTAGAACAGGACACAAATAATTAGGCATGCGGCATACATTTGATGGTCTTGTAACATATGAAAATATTTGTTTAAACAATGAAATTACAATCCATATGTCAAGATGATCATAACACGAGAGGAATGCAGTGAGCTGACAGTTGAAATTGAATAATTTAAATGAGGATCTGATTCCAAAATAGTGTATGTGAGCAAAGTGATTTCTTTTTTATTTTTTTTTTATTTTTTATTTTTTTTATTTTTTGAGACGGAGTTTAGCTCTTGTTGCCCAGGCTGGAGTGCAATGGCGCGATCTTGGCTCACCACAACCTCCGCCTCCTGGGTTCAGGCAATTCTCCTGCCTCAGCCTCCTGAGTAGCTGGGATTACAGGCATGCGCCACCATGCCCAGCTGACTTTTTTGTATTTTTAGTAGAGACGAGGTTTCACCATGTTGACCAGGATGGTCTCGATCTCTTGACCTCATGATCCACCCGCCTCGGCCTCCCAAAGTGCTGGGATTACAGGCGTGAGCCACCGCACCCGGCCAAAGTGATTTCTTTAAAATAATTAAATAAACACTAAGGTTTAAATATCTAGTGGTCCAAAATATTCAAATGTTTATTTTATTTATTTATTTTTTTAAGTTTTAAGAAAGCAATTTGTTTACCTGAATGAGAAGATGTAATCAGCAGATATTTTTGAGCTTAGGACAATACAGAAACCCCTGACGACTCTGAGTCACCAGAGTTCCCCACATGCTCAGGAATTTATAACACATATATATTAAATAGTCGGTCAGAATAAATAAAAACAGATTTAGCTTCCATTCCTCCTTCTCTGCTGCCCGTATTACAGTAGGTGACTGGTTCCCCAATTATTTATCAAGTGCAGATAAGTAGAGCCTGAGAGCAGAATAATACAAATTGTGAAACTTTTCATTAGGCAGCTACTTGAGTTTCCCCAAGTTGCAAACACACTCACACAGTGTCCTTAACCACTGTCTCTCCGACAAGGCACTAAAGGCTTTGAGGAGAACCGTACAGCACCTAGTAATTTCATCTCTTTAGAGATCTAGATGGGCCAGAAATGCAGAGGCCCTATAGCTGTGGCGACCTTCCCTGACTTTTTCCAGAGTCACCACCGGGGGTAACATCAAGTAGCTGCTGTTCTTGCCTTCTTCACACTTAAGTCACATTACAGCTGATATGGTAATTTGGGGAAACACTGAGATTCAGTAACAGTTTAATTACATGGAATATTCCTAGTTCAACTCTATATTATAAAAAAATTTTTTCCGAACACTTCTCTTTTATATTTTTGTGTGAGGTTTTACTTCATGACCTTTACGGAGTGAAGATTTGCCCTCTCACTTCACCCCCCACCCCACCACACACACATACACAATGTTCGTCAGGATAGGGTTTAAGCTTTGTTTCTGAAATAAGAAACAACTGGAATTATGATGATGTCATGCTAGTTCTGAGGCTTCAGTTTCCATGGACAAGGTTTTTGAACAGGAAAAGGGAATCTCCAGGAAAAAGTAAATTGAGAATTTAAGAAACATATAGGAGAGAGGAGATGTATTTTATTCTGCAACCTATTCATACAACCTTTCTATGAATAAGGCCTATTGAGTTGACTGGATCTTGGAAAGACCCCCTTCACACTTTTTTAAAATGCCTTTTTTTCACAAAGAACAGATACCACAGAGAAACCAACAAAATGCTGGCTTGGTTATTACCTTTAAAGGTCATTCTAAGTAAAGTACCATATTACTCAATATTAATGTGACATTTCACCTTAATGCTCTAGGGAAATGCCAAGCACAAACATTCAGGGTCAGGTTACACAGGGACTCTCTATTTTGTCCTTGCCACTTTTCTAACTATTCTACAATAAAAATACATTAAAAATAAAAGTTTCAGGGGCCAAGAAATAAAAAGTAATTCTTTACTTTCAGTCAGAGAATCTGGTGGTTGTGATGATAGCATGGGGGCAGTAGGAATGCCTACTTAAAATAATTGTAATCTTCAGGAACTTAACGACAGATAGCAAAGGGAATTAAAAGGAGATAATATAAAATTTCCATCCAAGTGAAGTTTTCTTTTTATGATTTAATTTTTTAAAAATATTGGAGGAGTTTAAAATAATAGCCTTTCTCTATGTCAGTATGATTATCTGTTTGTTTATTTTTCTTTCATTGTAGACACAAATGGACAAAAATGGAAAATGAATGGGATTAGGATTTGTTCTACTTTACAAGCTTCCTTTTCTTTCCTCTGAACAAGCTCCTTCATGTCATAGAGTTTCCTATAGTTCCCAGGAAAACGTATCTGGCTGCTCATTTGTACTAAGATAAGAAATATATTTGCAAAGATTTCTACATTCAGAGCTTTGCCATTTCCAGTAGGATTAATAGTCTGCTGTTATTATTCATGGAGTGCATTAAAAATGCATGCACTTCTAAGTGCTCATACATTCATTTTTATAGATGTCACTGGGCTTCAGTAGCGTCTCATTAATGGTTTTGCAAATACTCCAAGACACATTCCAGTTTTTATTTCTGAACAGAAAATGAGACTATCTCTTACATTATACTTCTGAGGTTTGAAAAAGCTACAAATAAAATTTCATTGAAAAAAATCAAAGAGAAAAGAAATTCATTCAAATGGCAATGATTTTGCAGTTAAGACAAAATAGAATAAAATAGACCTTTGAAATTTCTTGTTTCTTTATAATGAAAGGTTGATTTCCATTTGATAGACAGCAACATATAAAATACAAAGAATATGTGATTCATTTTTGAAGTTGTTCAGCAAGGTCTCACAATGTAGGGCACTGTGACAATTATTGCATTAGCGCTTCATTTCTTCAACTCATTCTGTAAGCCAGACTCTGTGCTAAATACTAGGATCATCACAAAAATCATAGGATAAAGTTACTATCATTAGTCCTATTTTATACAAGAGGAAACTGATACTTAAAATATTATAGAACTAGGCTGGGTGTGGTGGCTCACGCCTGTAATCCCAGCACTTTGGGAGGCCAAGGCAGGTGGATCACCTGAGGTTGGTAGTTCGAGACCAGCCTGACCAATGTGAAGAAACCCCATCTTTACTAAAATATGAAAGCTGGACGTGGTGGTGCATGCCTGTAATCTTAACTACTCGGGAGGCTGCGGCAGGAGAATTGCTTGAATCCAGGAGGCAGAGGTTACAGTAAGCCGAGATCATGCCATTGCACTCTACCCTGGACAACAGGAGTGAAACTAAGAACTAGGAAATTGAAGAGTTGAGGTGCAAACTCAAGTCTGTCAGATACAAAAACTGTTCTCTTGTACAATTTCTAGTTGGGGAATAAAAGTTTTAAATTTTGAATAAAATGAAATTTGACATTTGGAAGCTTACAGTATGAGTAATATGAGTTTGTAAAATAATAATGTGTCTAAAGAAAATTAATAAATCGTATCATTAAGATAGTATGCCAGGTCAGACATAGTGGTTCATACTGTTAATCTGACCACTTTGGGAGGCTGAGGCAAGAGGATCATCATTAAATCTCAGGAGTTTTAGACTAGCCTTGGCAACATAGAGATACCCTATCTCTAAAA
>NW_016107872.1:846150-892383 GCF_001604975.1 Cebus imitator | reverse complement strand
TGGTGGCATGTGCCTGTGGTCACAGCTTGTGGTCCCGGCTACTAGGGAGGATGAAATGGGAGGATTGTTTGAGCCTGGCAGGTTGAGGCTTCAGTGGGCTATAACGTGTCGTTGCACTCTAGCCTGGGCCACAGAGCAAGACCCTGTCTAAAATAATAATAATAAAAGATAGTATGTCAGTTATCAGTTTGGTTTTTACTCTAAAATCACAATTTGCTTCCTGCTTTCCCATGGTAAATGGAAGAGCTCCTTTAGACATATTGCATGATGTCAAGCTTTCTCAGTACAACTGTAAGGGATTTCCCTTGAAGTTTTAAGAGACTGCACCATTGATCAGTAGCACGGATGTGAGGGCATCCTGTGATTCTTTGCCCCAGCCATGCACATAGGATGCATGGTCTTTTGAGGACCTCATAGACCTGGCCTGGCCTCGTAATAACTCTCTTACACCTCTCCTCATACAGACAACAGCTGCTTTAGGCCTCCTGCACACCACAGTGCTCTGACTTGCCCTGCATGCTGGCTTGTCTACTCCCAGGCAATGGCTCATCTGTGACTGAAGAATCCCTCTGTCAAATGGCTGTACCATCTGTGGCCTGGATTACCCAGTGAAGTTTGCTGATATATAAGAGTCATTAGCACAACTTCATTGAGATCTTAACTCCTGGCTTGGGGTAGTGGAAATACCTTTCAAACAAATATCCAAATATAGAATTCAAGTAAATGCCATGACTGAATACTATAATTTGAAGATCATTGTGTATAGATAGATTTTTAAATCACAGAATTGATTGGCATTACTTAGGGAAAGAGTTTAGATAGATAAAAATAAATATAAAAAAGGGGCATGGAATGGAGCTGTAGGAAACTCTCATAATTTGATGTTAGGCATAGTAACTAGAAACAGCAAGAAAGAGAAAGCAGCAATAATACATAGATGAGATAGAAAATCAGGAGAGGGGACATTACCATTAGAAGGAAAATTTTCCCGGAGGAAAAAATAAACAATAATGATACTGTCAAGAAGCTAATAAAATGAGGTCATGAAATATGAATCTTTTATTTGTTGATAGTTCAGCAGAGTAATAAGATGGTTTCTGAAGGGAAATGTGAAGGCAAAGGGAGTTTTAAATAGAAGATACTGTAATATGTCGTATGCAGTTGGGAATAATTCAGAAGAGAGGGCAAGGAATTGAGATTTAGAATAAAAGGGGAGAGTTGATAAAGGAAATTTCTGCAGAAGAGAAGAGGAAATGTCTGTGAGACGGAGAGAAAAGGGGATGTTTCAGAGGAGCAGGGACACTTTATTCTAACTCAAGGGAAGACAATGGGCACAAGAAGAGAGTGAGGGTGTAAGAGAATCGCAATTTATCTGATTGCTTCTATTTTCTCAGTGAAACAGGAGGCCAGAGTCGTGGAAGTACATGATTAGACAGGTTTTGTGAAAAAAAAAGATATGAAATGACTACTTTAAAAATACTAATGCAAACAAGAGAAGGATGAATGTGTGTGTATGTGTGCATTTTAATAATGGTAGTTGCATGAGTGCCAGGGCAGAGTAGGTAGCTAGTAGATTCACCAGGTTTAGGGTTTGCCAGATGAGTGAAATGGAGTGAGAAGGGAGCAAAGGAGTTAAAGATATTTTGAAGAGAGTGAGTAGAAGGATGGGATATAAACTGTAAGGGGAAAGGTAAGGACATATGGAAGCAAGGTCAATGAATTTGAGATCTTTATTGAAGGTGAAGAATTGCTCAAATAGGAGTTCTTATTTAAGTGAGCTGAGAAAATAGAAACAGTTTTCCAAAACCTAAATTCTTAAAATTAAGATCTCAGAAGTGGTTTTATTGGTGATAAGGCCACAGATATGGCCATTATGTACAACTGAGCTGGAATGAAAGAAAAGCCCCTTGGAGATGAGGAGGTCAAGGAACTTGGAGTCCAGCTGTTGGATACGTTATCCTTAATCTCCCAAGTCTCCAATAACTAGGGATGAAGATATTTAAATAGGATAGAGAAGTACACACATTTTCAATAAATCTATAGGCTACTTTTCCTCTTTCTGTAAACAACTTTGAGTTTCCATTTCCAGTTTTAGCATCGTCTACCCTCTTGCAGTTCTGAAACCTAGTACATAATGTATGTATGCGTGGGGCTGGGAAATTGGGAGAGGTAGTTTGGTGCAAATTTTTGTAGGAAAAGTAACACATTAGCCATTATTGGTTATTAATACTAATTGATGAAATTTGTCTAAGTTCTTATGAAAGTTCCCCTAAGAAACAGAAACTAAGTCTAAACTTGTTTTATTTGTTGGACGAAATTGTGTTTGTGTTTCATGGGAAAAGGATGGAGAATGATAAATTATTCTGTTATTTCCCAGGCAGATATAGGTTAGCATGAGTCCCTTAGTGTCAGACACTATGAAGTAGAAAACAGCACCAAAAAGGAAGGGGAAATGAATGTCATAAAGTGTTCTTATTGACAACTTGATTTTGCATAGAGACAGGACATCCAGAAATCTCAGTTACATCAGTGTTCTACCCACAGTGAAAAAAATATAGATTATGATTCATTCCCCACTGATTATATTCTAGAGGATTTTTCTGGTAGGTTGTAAAAAGAGCCATAAAAATATAAATCTTTAAAAATTCACTTTTATTGTACCATATAATGGTACTTTTTTGTTAAGGAATCAGTATGTACTACCTGAAACAGGGTGATGGGGGATATTGGGACTTTATTTCTGCAACTGGAGTCCTTGGCTAGATTCCATTTTCCATAGTAGAAGAAAATGCACCAACCTTTTTGCTGCAGATTTTCCTTTGGGATCAATAAAATAATAAACTACAAAAATACAGCCATTAAAGTATTGGGCTTTCTATGAAAATATAGCATGTTTATAGGCTGGCCTTCAAGTCCCTTGTCTCCACTCAGGCATATCCAAGGCACCAGGGTTGCAGCTAATAACAAGATGATGAGCTGTTTTTTGTTGTCATTGCCTTTGTTGTCACTCTTCCCCACTGTGAGCTAAGGGCTGTCCTGGGTTATCTTGTTGTCGTTTCAAGTTTCTTTGTAAGTTGCTTGCAGAAATTCACCCCCTACTTTTCTGTAAAGGAGAAACCTTTGTGAAAAGGTGGATAACAATTAGATAGAAGAAAGAAATTAGTCATATATCATGAAGGCACTGCTATTAAATGGTATAATGTAATCTCTACTGCTATTTCTAACTAGCTTTTAGTGTTTTCAGACATTTTGTCCTACAAAGATCCTTTTTATTTATTTATTTATTTATTTTATTTTTTCTTTTTTTTTAACTTTTTTCCAATTTCCTTTTAATGGGATTACTTTTTTTTTTCCCATTTATTTATTTTATTGCATTTTAGGTTTTGGCGAAGATCCTTTTTAAAAACAAAAATCATTTTATGAAATTATTTAATGACGTTCTTGCAAATATAATAAACTTTGAAGTACTATATCTCTGAAAAATATCTGTTAGAGGAATTGTAATTATACCAATCTTATAGAGGTTTTTATCCTTTTCAAGTCATCTTCATGTAGTCTAACCATTCTGCATTATCCTATATCAAATATGACTGATGCAAAAATTTCTAAGATAAGACAGTTTAATAAGAGGGCCAAAAATGTGTAAAGAATATGACAAACATACTATTTGCTTTATCCAACTGATTGCATTTGTGCCTATTACTTCATCTATCCCCATCTCCCCAAATTTCATCTTCTCTCTTTGTTGCAGGAAAACATATCTAATTGTCCATTCAAAATTGGCCCTTGGCAACTCAAAGGCTCCTCAAATTCAGCTTTTAACAAACAAAACACATAACTTTAACCTCTTCTATACTGCTTCAGTTTATTTGCATTGCTATAAAAGAATACTTGAGGCTGGGTGACTTATAAGGAAGAGAGGTCTGTTTGGCTCATGGTTCTGTAGGCTGTACAAGAAGCATGACACCAACATTTGCTTCTGGTGAGGCTCTCAGGAAGCTCCCACTCATAGTTGAAAGTGAAGGGTAATAGGTGTCACATGGAGAGAGTAAGAGGAGGAAGGGATGAGTTTCCAAGCTCTTTTCAACAATCAGGTCTCTTGGAAACTACTTATTACTACACTATTCATAAAGGAACTGAGTCCATGATCCAAATGCCTCCCACAAGGTCCCACCTTCAACATTGTGGATCAAATTTCAGCATGAGATTCAAGAAAAACAAATATTCAGAGTATATCACATGCTGAAAGAAAAAAGAAAAAAACATAAAAACCAAAAAAAAATCTACTCTTGAAGTATTTTTTTCTTAGTGAACATCATCACTTTTAATTCAACTGAAAGTCAAGAAACTATTTTACTTTTGACATCACCTCTACTTCACCCCTTTTTTCGACCTATCATTGTGTTCTCTTGATTTTACCTCATAAATAGTCTTCAATTCCTTTCACTATTCAACACCTCTGTCACCACCCCTGCAGTTCAAACTCTCATGAGTTTTGACCTGGGAAACTGCAATGTCTTCCTAATGAGTTTCCTTGATTTCTATTGGCCTTTCTAATTGATTCTCTATGTGGTTTCTGAAGTAATCATTAAAACGGTAGATATTATTTTGTCATGCCTTTGATTATAATTTATAAATTGTCTCACAGTTCTTTGGATAAGAATAAATTTCTTCACCATATTAAAGAAGCCCCATATAAACTGTCTTCCATGAGTTTACCAGCATCATCTATTATAATTTGTCAATAATTCTAAGAAGTCTATCTTGGTCTATTATACATCGTGCAAAATCATGCTTATTTCGGTTTCAGGGACTGCCTTTTCACAGGCCATTATGTGAAAATTTTAGGTTTCCTCAGGGTAAGGACCATGTTTCTTTCACTTGCTTTTTTATCCAAAGCCCACCAGAGTACCTAGTACTTTGAACATTAAAAAAATACATATTTATGTAAAAAATGTATATAATACATACATTTCCTGCATGAATCATGATTAAGTGAAAATTATACTCTATTACCCCATTTTTATTTATTTTCTTTTAAATTCTTGGATTACTAAGTCATGAACTAAAATGGCAAGTACTTATTTTCATAGCCACAAGTATAATTCTTATTACAATTAATCAACAATAGTTTATTGAGCTCTAATAATGTTCAAATGATTTCCTTAATAGCTGAAGATATCTGAAGGCTACCTGATTCTCATAAGTAATATTTTGGTTAAAAAGTCAACAAAAGTAAGAGATAGGGAGAGGAGAACATAGTTTGAGATAAGACCCAAAAACAAATTTGGTTTGCAGAAGCAGCAAACAGACCATTGTGTTTACATTAGAAAGTTTGGGTCAGTAAGTATGAAACTATAACTTTGAAAATGGCCAGTTAAGCTAATCTGGATGAAGTATATTCTGATAATCGAAGTCCATTAATTCTGAATCAATTTTTCCCTATTTTTATTCATCCAGTTCCATAGAACTATCTACTAAGATTTGTCTATATCAAAGGAATAATATTAACTAAGTTAATATACACTACTAAGTCCTGTCTCTGCATAAGAACCTATGGATCTCTGGAGCATGATGGGTATTATTGTTTTACGCCACTGGCAAATGTAGTGGAAGTCAATACCAGGGAAATCAGAAAAATGTAATATCACAGAGAGGAATACATACATTTCCCTAGATTATTTCAGAAGAAGAAAGGGGGATTTTAGCTCTAAAAATTCTGTGAAGCAGATTAAAAACCAAGTTTTAAAAAAATTATTTAATTATTTTACCCATGTACAGGCTGGCATTGAAGCTTGAGTTATAAGTTATAGCACGACTTTGATGCTAGGCTCATGTTTGGAGAAATTCCACGCAAAGTCCTTAGCACAGTAATATATACTGAATAGCTTGCGGTAAAACATTTTTTTCCGTCTGTGTTAGCAAGCATAGTTTTATGTACTAGTGTTTTTGCATACTAAAAATATTAGAACTATTGGACAGAATAAGTTATCAAGAAGAAGCACCTAGGGTGATTAAGAGAAGGAAATGCAAAAATTCAGAGGCAAACACTAAACTTATATATTGAGTGCCTTGTTCTAAAAGGAACAACCCTCTAGATTTTAAAATGTTGTTAGAATTATGTTTCTGTTTTAAAAATTATTCTACCCTCCCTGTAATATTTTGAAATTTCTTCTTTTTTGAGAAGAAAAATATGTAATATTATGAAATGTAGGAAATGAGTCAGTATGTAATTTTCAAATCCAGATTATATCCTATACTAGGACCAATCCTGATATTGTAACTTATTTTTTATATTGACTTAAAAGGTCATTTTCTTTAAATATAGACATTTAAGGGCCATTATGTATAGTAGTTGCTAAACTCCTAGCATATGGGGTCAAACTAGCTTAGATGCAGAATGTAAATTTTTAAAATTAAAATTAAAATTTTAAAGCCATGAAACCCCAGACATTATTTTTAGGGTCTCTGAATCTTGGTCTCGTCATATATGATAATGATAATGTTTGTATCTTATATATGTATAGGATTAAAAGAAACAATGAATGTAGAGGATTTAGAATATTAGCTGGTAAATAATAATTGATAAATGGTGACTATTGTTGGTGATTTTATTATAGTACTAATATTTACAATCAGAGAACCAGATTTTTACAAATAAATCCAATATGCCCCTTTGAAATAATGCTTAATAGAGATGTCCATAAAAAGGGAGCAAAAGTATCTGTGCTATTTCAGAGAATGTGTAGAACATATTTATGAGATTTTGGCTGACCAGGATCTATACATTCAACTTCCAATAATAATTATTTGAAGATCCATCTGTCTCTTCCCCCATATTTAATGTATAAGGTTTGAATAGGATTCCTACTGTCATTCCAGTCAGATGGCATACAATAACTCAAACCTAGGTTTCTTAGTATATGGCATTATTCTTAGCTTCAGTGAATGGCTTAGGCTGGGCACTTACACCAAGCATAGCCAACCAGAAGGAATTAAGCTTTTGTTGGCATTTATGGGAGAGAAACGATTGCCTTTTCCCATAGAATTTGAAACTGGAACGATGGAAGATTTGGAGGTAATATAGATGTCTTGTAGCTACCAGATGTCTCCCAAGTAAGAGAAAGCCAACATGGAGAAGAGTGGAGCTAAGAATCAAATTCAGTCCTCATGATGATTGTTTGAGCCCACTCATCATGTCAGGTTTTAAACATCGCTATGATCTAGATGTTTATATCCCCCAAAGTCATATGTTGAAATTCTAATCCTCAAAATGGATTTTTATATCCCCCAGAATTCATATGTTGAGATCCTAATCCCCCTATTTGGAGGTGGGGCCTTTGGGAAGTGATTAAGTTATGGGGGCAGAGCCCTCATAAAAGGGATTAGTGTCCTCAGAAAACAGGTTCAAAGGAGCCCTTGCATCCATTTCGTCATGTGAGGACACAGAACAAAAGCACCAGCTATGAACCATATAGTGGGACCTTACCAGACACTTATCTGTGACACCTTGATCCTGTACTTCTCAGATTTCAGGACTGTGAAAAATTTCAGCTGTTTATAAGCTATCCAGTTAATGTTATTTTGTTTTAGCAGTCCCAAAGACTAACACAGACATGTTATCTGGATTTTAAGTAACCACTGACAGAAACAAGGACTAGAACTGTGTTCTTGAACCAGAGAATAGGCAGGAATACCTCTTTGAAGGAGTGACTGAAGTGTTGTAACTTGGATGACATTCACTGGTAATAAGTGTAACTTCTTTGCAATGATTTAAAAATAAGATGGAAGACAGAATTTTTGTGTGCTTGCTTTTCAAAACTAATTAGAACACAGTTGATTAATTAGGAAACAATGTTTATTATGCAGATTATTTTTGGTTACATAAAACATTTTAATTATAAATGTGTATGAAATATCATAGATACAAACAAAATTAAGCTTACAGAGACAAAGATATTTGTCTCTGTCCAGCATCCACAGCTAATTTTAGCAGATAATTTTATAAGGTGTTACCTTGAATAGTTGACCTAGGAGTGCCCATGCCGAACCCAAAAATTATTCATAAGTATAGACGCTTTTCTAATAAGATACTAGCATCCAAAGCAATGAAGATTCAAAAAAATAGAAGGCTGTATTGCATTTTGTTGTCTTTTGTTGTTAAAACACTGGATGAGAAATTTGCCAATTCAAAATCCTGGGAATAGAAAATAAAACTGGAGAATAATGAAAGAATGGATCTGCTCAGTAGTTACTAGCTATTTCCCTTAAGTTCATCATTATACAAGTTATATAAATTCTGAGAACAGAAAAATAACTTGAGTTTTGAATGTGAATTATTCTATTCAGATCTCTTTTGTCTTCCTTTAAAAATAACTACTGGAAAGTTAACTAACACAAATTTTCAAAAAGTTACCTTAGAATTATAAGGTAATTATAATTCTATTGTCAACATAGTTATGTTGATAATATTCCTGAACATGTTACAATGGCACATAATACACATAAAGAGAAGCACACCTATCATAAACGTATGCATTGAGGGGTTTTCACAACTAAACATATCCCTGCAATCAGCCCCCATATTAACAGACAGATTATTACCAATACACCAGAATCTTCCCTATTACATTCCATTTCACTATCACTATCTTCTAAAGCGTAGTTTTGACTATTCCTGCACTTTGTGTAATTTGAGTAATTTGACTAATATTATATGTAGACTTATTAAAATCTGGCTTCCTCTGTTCAAAATTTTCTGTGAGTTTCTTCCATACTGTTGGGCATACGATTAATTCTATTGGAACTAAACCTTGAGTATTCCAAATAAAAAAAACAAATCTATTTCTAGGTCCTTGAGGAATCGCCACACTGTCTTCCACAATGGTTGAACTAATTTACACTCCCACCAACAGTGCAAAAGTGTTCCTATTTCTCCACATCCTCTCCAGCATCTGTTGTCTCCAGATTTTTTAATGATCGCCATTCTAACTGGCGTGAGATGGTATCTCAATGTTGTTTTGATTTGCATTTCTCTGATGACCAGTGATGATGAGCATTTTTTCATGTGTTTGTTGGCCTCATGTATGTCTTCTTTTGTAAAGTGTCTGTTCATATCCTTTGCCTTCTCTTGAATGGGCTTGTTAGTTTTTTTCTTGTAAATCTGTTTTAGTTCTTTGTATATTCTGGATATCAGCCCTTTTCTCAGCAAGCTGACAGAAGAGCAGAAGATCAAACACCGCATGTTCTCACTCATAGGCGGGTGTTGAACAATGAGAACACATGGACACAGGGAGGGGAACACTACACACTGGGGTCAGTTGGGGGGAAATAGAGGAGGGACGGTGGGGGGTGGGGAGCTGGGGAGAGATAGCAAGGGGAGAAATGCCTGATGTAGGTGATGGGGAGGAAGGCAGCAAATCACACTGCCACATGTGTACCTACGCAACAATTTTGCATGTTCTTCACATGTACCCCAAAACCTAAAATGCAATAAAATAAATAAATGGGGGGAAAAAATCTCAAAAAAATTGCTTCAAAATCTGAAACTTTCTGAGTGCCAACATAATGCTCAAAATAAGTGCTTATTGGAGAACTTCAGATGATTTGGGATGCTTAATCAATAAGTATAAACAATACAAATATCTCAATTTCAAAAATGTCACAAGTTTGAAATTCTTTTCGTCCCAAGCATTTTGGATAAGGAATACTCAAGCAGTATTAAAAACAGTGCCACTCTAAATCTTGTAGTATGTGTCTTTTGATAAGCATATGTATGAATTTCTGATGGGTATTACCTAAGTAGTGGAATTGTTAGATCAAATAAATTGAGTAAATATTCCAAAGTGGTTGTAGCAATTAATAGTCTCACCAGGAGCACATGAGAATTCTAGTTCCTCCACATTTTCACCAATACTTGTTATTTTTTACCTTTTAAGTTGTAGCCATTTTGGTGGGTGCGTGGTAGTACCTCATGGTTTTAATTTATATTTCCTTGATGTGTATATTTTTATTCATTTATTTGTTTGTTTGCCATCACCTTTTGTGATGTGTCAGTTCAAAGTCTTTTGTATAGTGACAGCATTTTTGTAACCTCAGATCAGTAGCAGTTACAATATATGAAATTAGGATTTTCATTTCAAATGGAAGCTCAAATTTCCCTTTCGTTCATACATGCATTAATCAACCTCAAATAAAACAGCAGCTGAAACAGAAAAGTGTGTTTGTTTCTTGGAGCTAACAGTAGGAATTTGCATGTGCAGAGGAAAAAAATTAAAATTATGATTCCAGCAAAAGAGTAATTATTTTGGAATTTCTCTTAATATTAAAAGTAAAGGCATTTACCATTACTGTTGTCATTAAAAGTAATGGAAAAACTGCAATAACTTTTGCACCAACCTAATATCCCTATAAAGTCTTCACCATTCTAAATTAATTTGCAGGAGAGAGAATTGTCATTGATTTAATTATGTGATAAAGTATCTATATTTATAGTAACTATCTCATTGGAAACAGCTATTTGAAAATTTTGATTTTTTTTTACAAGTTTCAACTTTATCTACCATTCTTTTGGTATTTGCTTGTACTTAGTATAATTTAGCCCCTGCTATTGGTTTGGTGCTCTACCTGACCCATTACACATATTATCTAACTTAATATTCACAGAAAGTGTAGCAGATAGAATTTCCATTATCTTCATTTTAAAGATGAGTACATGGAAGCTTAGAGAAGAGAGAAACTTACCCCCAAGTCATAGTGCTGTTAAGAAGTGAAGCCAGAATTCAAAGATAGCTTTGGGGTACCAAAATTGATGCTTTACTCCTTGTTATCACCCATAACTTACTTGAGGTGCAGCTCTTCAATCCATCAAACAGTATAAACCTATGTATTTTATTTGGGTATCACTAAGTCAAGTTGGATTTCCATTTTGCTATATCTAAGGGACATTTTTTTGCTCCTGCCTTTCTTTACATCACAATGGCATTCAACATTATTGACCACTTCCATGTCCTTGAAACACTGCTTTCCTTTGGCTTCCATGAAATGGCAGTTTCCACTCTTTCCCTTTTTCTAGTGACTACTTAGGCCTTCTTTGTAGGCTTAGTGTCCTCCATAGACGTACCTAGGGTGTGTCCCCTCAGTGTGGGCTTGCTTCTCCATAGGAACTTCTAATTGAGGTGTTTTCTGCATTTGGTTGAAAGAGTATCATTCCACTTTCAATACTTTCTTTATCTTCTTAGCATATCTTTGTTAAACTGCTCCAATGGGACTGCGCTTGGCTCTTTAACATCTGCATTCTTCTCCGAATTTCTCAAATTTTATGCTACTATTCTCCTTGTTAGGGTCCAAAACTCATTTTTTTTTTAAAGTGACTCACCCTGTGTGTTGAAAAGTTCTAGTGGTTTTGGGACCTTAGATTTGGCCCCAGAAATTATTACAGTTCAGCCTAAGTATAAGTTTTCCCATATTTATTTGATTTATGGTGAGCATTTATTTCACGATTGTGAAACAAGAACTCATTTATTTTAAATAAAATGATATTCTGAGCCAGAAGAGAGAAGGTGCACTTGGTAAGTGAAAAGATCACCGTGTTTGCTTGCATCAGCAGAAATTATGTTTCTTACATACTCCGAGGATATTTTAAATGTGGGCTCTCTTTTTTGATTGGTACCATAAACAAAGAGGCAAGAGAAATGGATCAACATGAGGGAGAAAACACATAAATTATTAATAGCAGAAGAGATTACTTTCTTTCTGGATGAAATAGTAGCTGTGAATTTCATATATTAATAAGCAGAAAGCAGAAATGAAGTTTCGTATAGTGAAATGCATTTTGAGTTTCCATTTGCTACATCTTTACTTTCTGTTAGATCACCTCATCAGATGTTAAATTGTTTGGTTTTTATCTTTTTATTCATTACAAAGAATTCCTTAAATAGCACAAAGAGCAGTCTCCATTAGAAAGTGAGTGAGAGGTGAAAGGACGGCCTTGATATGAATGACTGAAGACAACTAACTCTCTTCTTGGATGGTATTACAGAAGTATTTATTCAATTCTGCTGTCTGCTGGCCACTAGAGATTCCAATTAGTTAGGCCATTGTGCTTTTTAGTACCTGAGAGTAATATGAGGCCACTGGAATTCAGTTAGTAATATCAGTAGAAAGCATCAGAAAATTATACATTAGATATATATAAAGTATATGTAGAAAATAGATATTGAGTAGTCCTGCCATACATAGTCTATAATATCGTCCAAAATTTCTCATTAAAATGGATTTTTTGTATGTTAAAAATCTATAATGCTCTTTTAGTGATTCTATTTTGTTTTGCAATTAATCCTTTTGACAGCAATGAATTAAAAAATATAAATGCATTTTTAATAAGAAATTTGTTATAAATTTATGTTTTCAACAAAATAGATGATATATATATGTCTTACAGAAAAGTTGGTCAATAATTACCATTCTTTGTGAGTTGCATATCATTACTAACCTTGTGAAACCCAGAAGACACTCAAGAATCAGCAACTACTTTAAAAGTTAAAAGTTATTTTTAAGAACACGCTATTCAAAGATGGCAATATTAGCTATGCAGCTTCAAAAGCTGCATTCATATACAACTCTTGAGTATTATTTTTCATTTAGATCAGATGAATGACCTTTTAAATTAATCTTGCTAATTCTTGGCTAGAAATTTTTGTGTGTATACAAAAAGCACACAAGTATCTCAGCACACACTTAGATATTGCAAAGTTAAATACCTCAAGTGAAACAGCTGACATTATGAATGCTATTATAAAGTTAGTTAAAAGTTCAACATTAATTTTGTTTCAGTAATTTTATGACTACTAATTTTGTTGTGGTATAACTCCATTGTAAAAACAATTTTCTAACTAAACAAAATAAACCCAGGGAGCAGAAAAATACTTTGTTTGTGGTGCAAACAAATCAATATGTGGTACAAAAACCCAATATAATTCATAATCATGCTCAAACAAAATCAATATTCTACCAATAGAAGTAAAGTTGTCAAAATTTATAATTATGTTAGGTATGTACATGATAACTAAACCACCAAGCTGTTAGGCTAAGCCTGATGTTGAAAACAAGCAAAACACTGCATAAGTGCTTTTTCTACTCATCAACAACTGTATTCTAGAAATACATAAGCTTTTGAAGTGCTACTTTCAAAATCAATCTGAGTATGCTATAGAAGTTTTAAATCTTTCTACACAAGTCTACTATGATTTTATATTTATACTTTGTTCAGTCATGTGTTAATATGATGATAAGGAGTCCTAAGGAGAAAAATTAAACAAAGCCCTTCTAACAGTTTCTATAACTCCTAAGTTTTATGATCCTCTACTTTCCTGTAATTTCTCAGCCTCTATGTCTTTAGAGACAATGTGACATCTTATTATTCACGAGATGCAAGTTGTTGGAAAGAACCAAAGAAAATAAATTTTATGTATCTGAGAAGCATACATATACTGTTAAGCAAAACTCAGTGCTATATAATTTTATTGTTTCCAATAATGGAGATTAATTAAACACATACTAGGTTGTGATTTAATTTAGTGATATTGTAAATGTCATAACTATCTTGACACTCACAAATTTAAACATTAGAAAAATTGTTTAGAAATGTGTATGCATTTTTGGTTTAGAAAACACGGTCATCTCAGTGTATTGACACAACACCCTAGAATTAAAGATGAATGTTAATGATAATATTATAAACATACATTGAATCAGAAACTTGCAAAAATCTATTTGTCATTAAAGTTTTTCATTTTTTTTCTTAAGGGCCATAAGTTTTTTTTCAAGTTTCTCTTAATTTTGCCTTCTATTTTTGTGCCTGATATTTTTGAAACAAAGCTAAGCTCTGAAGCAAATATGTAAAGAAGTCAACATTTTCATGTTTCAGTTTTCTATTACTATTTGTCTACCTCACCCCAAGATGCCAACACACATTTTTATCTCCATCCTTTCCAAAATTGTCCAATTTCCTTTAATTTCTCGAACTGGAGTGTCATTAATGCAGTTCCTGATTCTTACATGTGCCAAGAGACAGGTAACGGGGAAATTTTCCAGGAGGAAAAAGACAGGCTGAAATGAGAGTAATTACTAAGTTTTTAATACTAATTACCTCTAAAGAAATAAATTAAAGGACTAATTATGGCAACTAAATTCATTCTCTTGAATTAGGTGGGGAGAAAACATCATGAATGACATTGTGATAATATCTGAAAGAAATGTAAAATCAATGCACTTGTTTGATTGGTGTTCTATATTTATTAGCTAATTCTTGTAGCAAATATCCTTAGAGCCTGCTTTCAACAAAGCTGTTTCCTTAGATGATTACATAATCCATGGAAATAATGTTTGATTGGTCTAGCAGATAAGATTTATTCCTAATGAGTTTAGGATGGCAAATGCTAATTCACAATTTTACAAAAGATACACTCTAAGAAACCAACCAACCAACAAAAATTAACTCGTATCTATATTTTTCCACCTCACTATTTTCATCCTGTCGAGATAGATATTGTATTTAATTCTGTTTTTGTCTTGTAACGTTTCCCTATTACCTACCTACATACATAGACACGCACATCCTCAGGTGCGTGTTTGCTCAAAAGGATTATGGAAAGCTCAACAACATATTCTCTTGCAAAGTACAAACACTTTATAATTTCACTGACCTTTTTCCATATAGTTATATGTACACGCATAGGAATAAACATATAAAATTGTGCATAATTTTTTTATATATTGTCATACTCTGTCAAAAATATATTCTCTATAAACTGAAAAATATTCCAAATGGAAAAAGAACATAAGTGCTTAAGTGCTAGAAGGCTTTGGCTGTATTTTATTTGTGACTGTGGTCTTTACTGTGCCTCAAATTTGACTTCAGAGTTAGAGTCTAAGTTCCTGTATGGTAGAAACTTTCCCATACTTTATTTTTAATCCTTCGCAGTATCCATCACCAGTGCTGAAAACAGTAGTAACTAAAATATACTGACTGGATATGCTTCAGCGTTGTTTATTTTCAAAAGAGACCAGGTCATCTTGGCCTCACTGCATAAAACTAAAATTTTAATGGGGGAAGGAGGAAGCTTGTATTGTAATCTTGGCTGTTTTCTACTGTGCCTTGAAAAATTTTTTGTTTACAATTACTGATTTGAATGAAGCCAAATGGAGCTCTTCCAGCCCTTACATTCTATTTTTATACAATATGATAATCTTATGAGTAGTATTTGGAACTAAGATGCCTAGGTATGTGATCAATGCTAAGTGTCACCTATGAGTATTGATAAATAAGGAAGCAGATCAATAAGAATAGAAAAAAATAAAACTGACCATGCAGAGAGTAGTGAAGTTGAAAATGACATGTGGTCCCATTCATTCATTCAATAGTCATTTGTTAATTTATTTTAATTGGTCATCGTGCTAGGTGTTAGGGAAACATTAACAAACTTGGTTATGATCCATGCCTTCTGAGCACTTCAAGTCATAGTGAAACAGACATTGTAAGTGGATACAACATAAACATAAGCAAATCCATACAGTAAATATGTAATTATTGAAATTCTGTTAAGTATCAGAAAAACAAACATACTTGCAATGAGAAAGTGTCACAGGAGGAAATGCTTAGTAGTGAAAGTAGTTGAAAAATGCAAAGCTCCTATGAAGAAGTGATTTTCAAGTTGATGTAGCTGTAGGTAGAACTGCTTAGAGAGAAGCACAAAGCCTGACTTCCATGAATCTCTTAATGCTCTCCAGACTCTAGTTCAACTCCTTCACAAGGTCCACGTGTACTCCCTGACATTATGGTCTGGGAGATGCTTTTGAGTCCTAATAATAAATCGCCTTTTGTCTAAACTGGAGGAAACATATATCTTTACTTGAGACCAAAGAACCTTCAGTACCATGTGTGAAAAAGCTGAATTTATACTGGGAAGAGTCTATGTGTGATAGTGAGTATAAAAATGAGCCATTTGGGGTTCCGATCTTCTTTAAACTGATACTCCAGCAGTTAGCATATTATTAAATTTGAAATATTTTGAATATGCCTACATTTTTAATAGCCTTCTTTCCTCAAAATAACTTGTCTGAAGTGTTGACTTTGTAATCAGTTATAAATTTGTAGAATTTTTAAAGACAGAAAGAACCCCAAGGAAATTGTGTTATTTTAAAGATAAGAAAACAGAAAAGAAAAAAAAAAGAGAGAGAAAGATACATGGATAAGGTAAGACTGTAGAACTAATTTATAGTATGACCAGGATGAAGCTAAGTATGATTGCCACTTTAATCCTTTCTTCAAAAGTACTCATCAAGTCATTCTTTAAAAATTTGTAGGCGTGGCAAAATATATTGATGACTGTTTGATCATATCCCAGCTTTTCCAGACAGGGACAAGTCATCAGCACAAGCACAAGATCACCAACTACAACATAGAATATTGGGGTAACATTTGAGTGCAGCAAGAAGATCTAGGCAGATTATTCACCACATTACTGGAATCAAATATTTTTTGTTTTTGAGACAGAGCCTTGCTCTGTCACCAGGATGTAGTGCAGTGGTGCAATCTTGGTTCGCCGCAACCTCCATCTCCTGGATTCAAGGAATTCCCCTGCCTCAGCCTCCTGAGTAACTGGGATTACATGTGTGCATCACCATGCTGGGCTAATTTTTGTATTTTTAGTAGAGACATGGTTTCACCATGTTGGCCAGGCTGGTCTCAAACTCCTGACCTTCAAGTGATCTCCTGCCTCAGTCTCCCAAATTGCTGGGATTACAGGCCTGAGCCACTGCGGCCAAATAATATTTTGATTTCAATGATTCCTTTGTAGATCATTAGCTTAACCTAAATCAGATTATGTAGGACGGGGAATGCCAGCAATTACTATCTCAACAAACTTCAAAAGTGGGCTAAGCAGCAGTTTACTCATGGTCACCACGTTACACCTAAAATACATCAAAGAGATGCCCCTCAGCCAAATCATGGCATCAAATTGATTACATCATTCTTTGGCAGTAGAAACTGAAGGACAGTGAAATCACTGCAGCAAGGCCCAGTGCCAAGACCTGAACTAACAACTTGCTGATCTCTTTCAAACTCGTTTAAAGGGACAACGTAAGAAAACTTCAAGCCCATATAAAATGGTTACATACTGAGTTTATAGAGAATATGAAGATTTAACAATTCATCATTACTGTACAAAATCACACCCAATATGCCAATCTGCAAATATTTATGTATGTTGGTGGAAAAAGGAAATCACATTAAAATCAGAAAAAATTATTTTGAACATAGTACTGGTCATAATAGATAAAAATTTCCTCACAGAGGAAATATTTTGTTTGTTATCTAAAGGCTTGCTGGCACAGCTGGAGGATAAGTTTCTCAACCAATAAGTTTCAATACAATCAGTAATAGACACCTAAATCAGGGCAACTGAGGACAAAAGTTAGTAAGAGGGGGAAAAATAACTTGTTTTATCAGGACACAAAACCGCTTCTCAGCTAAATGTGGATCAAAAAACTTGCTTTAGTAATATTTAAACTGTGATACAGTTTGGTGTTCTGTAAATTGAGGGCTTCAATTCCTTCTCTAAATTGAGAGCTTCTCAGCTGTTGATAATTGAATATACCATTTCTGTTGCTTACCACTTTGTGTGGTCACTAAAAAATATAAAAACTGTCTTTTTTCGTTTTTATTTTTTTGAGACAGAGTCTCGCTCTGTCGCCATGCTGGAATGAAGTGGCGAGATAGCAGCTCACTGCAACCTCCGCCTCCGGGGTTCAAGCGATTCTTGTGCCTCAGCCTCCTGAGTAGCTGGGACTACAGGCGCATGCCACCATACCCAGCTGATTTTGTATTTTTAGCAGAGACGGGGTTTCACCATGTTGGCCAGGATGGTCTTGATCTCTTGACCTCGTGATCCACCCACCCCGGCCTCCCAAAGTGTTGGGATTACAAGCGTGAGCCACAGTGCCCGGCCAAAAACTGTTTGTCTTGCAGTATGAGGAATAATACACATAATCATACCAAAATCTCAGATAGAAAAGTAAACTCTAATATCCTTTTCATTGTCTCTGCTTAGGTTTCTTAAGCAGAATGAAAGTAATTTTTTTAAACCTCTTCATACATTTGCAAAATGGCCTTTTGAGCTTTTCATTTCTAAATAATCACATTAGACTCTCTTAATGGGAACCATTCATTCATTACCTTATGTCTTTTTCCGACAATGTTAAAACACATTGTTTTCTGTGAGCTGTTATAAGAATCCTGAATCATGTAGTAGAGTAAAGAAAGAACAGTATCCTGGGTGTTTACAATTCCTCCTTGAATAGCATCAGTGAAAACACACACAGGAACACACACACACACACACACACCACACACACACACACGCTTCTTCCCCTAGACATCTTTTAAAATAATATATCTTTCTTTCTGTCAATTGGAAATTAAATAAATTGGAAGTATTCATCACATGGAGTTAACTCATTTTCATAGGGAATTCTATTTTTTAAGTTATTGTAAAAACACATGCTTGTAGATTATATTTCCGTAAACTTAAAATAATAGCTTTAAAAGTAGCATTTGTGTTTCTATTATTATAAGAGATGTCATGATATATACACACATATATGTGAAGGCATACCTATATATGTATATATTAGTTTATTAATATTATGTATGCTATAATTTCTTTTTATTTATTTTTTTATGTCTTTTTAAAAAATTTTACTTTAGGTGTATACTATGTCCAGCATTTCTTCCCATGTTATTCCTCCCTACCCTTCCCAACCTCCCTACTCTCCGCTGTCCCTCCCCTAGCCCCACAACTGCCCCCAGTGTGTGATACTCCTCTCCCTGAGTCCACGTGTTCTTATTGTTCAACACCCACCTATGAGTGAGAACATGCAATGTTTGGTTTTTCTGTTGTTGTGTCAGTTTGCTGTTAATGATGGTTTCCAGATTCATCCATGTCCGTATAGAGGACACAAACTCATCATTTTTATGGCTGCGTAGTATTCCATGGTGTATATGTACCACCTTTTCTTTGTCCAGTCTATCACTGACGGGCATTTTAATTGGTTCCAGGTCTTTGCTATTGTACACAGGGCTGCAATGAACATACATGTGCATGTGTCTTTATAGTAGAACGATTTATAGTTCTTCGGTTATATATCCAGTAATGGGATTGCTGGGTCAAATGGAATTTCTATTTCTAGATCCTTGAAAAATTGCCGCACTGTCTTCCACAATGGTTGAACTAATTTACACTCCCACCAACTGTGTAGGAGTGTTCCTACATATTAATATGCATGTATATGACTAAAAATCAAAGCATGTGTATCTATCCCTGTATATCATATCCCTCTCTAGCACATAAAGGATAAGTGATTTAAGTTTCTTTTTAACTTATGACATGTCATAGGTTATGGATTATAATAAGGAATAAGGCCTTATACCAATAATATCAGTAATTATTCATTTTAACACACAAGGCATTTGTAGGCAAGGACTTCTCTCAAACCAAAAGAGAACATGTGTCATGTATTTTTTTCCCTTTACCTAATTCCACTGGAAAAAAAATGTTCTTTTTATAGGCACAGCCTTCTATTCAATCATAAGATATGAATGTATAAGTCGGTTGATAGAAAAGTAACAGGATTGGAGAGTTGGGTTGAATCTAGTGAAATGTGGCTTACACACACACACACACACACACACACACACACAAAAAAAAAAAAAAAAAAAAAAAAAAAAAAAAAAAACCCTGCAGAAGTTTTTCTCTGAGCTTGGTTTACTTGACTTGTATGATGAGGAGTCATGCAGCCGATACAACTGAAATGGTGGCTTTTAAAAGAGTCTTTTATTTTAAGCTCACTGGATTTCAAAAGAAGAATGTCTACAGGCCTAAGGGTCATGGTTGTCATAGAAACTTATTCTAGATACTTGTAAAAACAAGATTTCTTTCTCTACTCTTGGTTTCCTTTCCTTGGCCAGAAGCAGAAATAAAGTTTGAAAATATAAGAAGTTATTTTGGATTTCTATAAGACTAAATAAAGTTAGAGCATTAAAAGAAAGTTTAAAAATAAAAAAAAATATTCTAGTGATATGCACAAAACTGAATCCTACTCCAGTGAGATAAGTATACTGTAGAATACATCATGCATGAATAGCACATTACATGAAGTATGGTCTTTCTTTTTGTATAATAAACTTTAATTTTATGTTTAGATATTTAGAATATGTAAGCTGTTTGTGTCAAGGCTGGAGTAACACAATCTCTACTGAAAGAATATGGGAGGAGGTTTGGGCCAGAGTAAGGGTGGCCAAAGCAAAATCAGTACCAAAGGATTAAAGTTCAGAAGAAAAATGTATGAAATTTAAAGATGGCTAATAGTTTCAGTAAGCTGGAATCCTTGGGAGCACCATGTGGGATTAGGTATGAGCCATAGTTTCTACAAACAAGCAAGCCAATCTTTCTTTTTGTTTTTTTGAAACGAGGTCTTCCTCTGTCACCCAGGCTGGAGTGCAATGTGCGATCTTGGCTCACAGAAACCTCTGTTTCCCAGGTTCAAGCAATTTTCCTGTTTTAGCTTCCTGAGTAGCTGGGACTACAGGCACACGCCACCATGCCTAGCTTTTTATTTTATTTTTTGTAGTTTTAGTAGAAAAGGGGTTTCACCATATTAGTCAGGCTGGTCTCGGCTTCTGACTTCAGGTGATTCACCCACCTCCCAGAGTGCTGGAATTACAGGCTTGAGCCCACGCACCCGGCCCAAGCAAGCTATTCTAAAATAAAAGATGAGTTTTAACTAGTTTGTCCACTATTGTCAGTTCATAGTGGCTACTTGCATTGCTGTGTTGATATAGCTTCTGAGGCCAGGATTGGTCCTTGTGATAAACATAGAAATAGAAGTAGAAAGTGATGGTGGCATGCATTATGTGAGCTTGCCATTTCTGTATTAGGTGTTGCTTTTTCGTCTCTTTCTCCCTTTCTCTCTCTCTCTTTCTTCCTTTCTCTCTTTCTCCTCTTCTCCCTTTCTCCCTTTCTCTCTCTCTCTCTTTTTCCTTCTGGTGGAGTTTTGCTTCTGTCACCCAGGTTGGAGTACAAAGGGGCGATCTAGGCTCACTGCAACCTCTGCCTCCCTAGTCCAAGCTATTCTCCTGCCTCAGCCTCCCAGGTGGCTGGGATTACAGACAAGCACCACCACGCCTGGCTAATTTTTGTATTTTTAGTAGAGACGGAGTTTTGCCATGTTGGTCAGGCTGGTCTTAAACTCCTGACCTCAGGTGATCCAGCCACCTCAGCCTCCCAAAGTACTAGGATTATAGGCATGAGCCACCATGCCTGGCCTATTTATTTGTTATTTTTTGAGACACAGCCTGGCTCTGTTGTCCAGCCTGGAGTGCAGTGGCACAATCTCAACTAACTGCAACTTCTGCCTCTGAGGCTCAAGCCATCCTCTCATTGTGGCCTCCCAAATAGCTGGGACTACAGGCATGTGCTACCATGACCTGCTAATTGTGTTTTTTTTTGTATTTTTTTTTTTGTATGGAAAGGATTTCACCATGCTACCCAGGCCAGCTTGAACCCCTTAGGTCAAGCTATCTACCTGCTTCAGCCTCCCAAAGTGCAAGGATTCCAAGTATGAACCACCTAGCCCTGCCAGAAATTGCTTCTTCATTGGCTTAGAGTAGACTCTTAGTGCAGTTAGTAAGTCCTACCCTGAGGTGGTCCAATCTTTTCAATTTTTGCTGCCCAGACAATGGATGTATAGAAGGCCAGCAACTTCTGCTTTAGTTGCTTTTGTTAACAGTGTTGAGACTGCAGCAGTTCACGGTAAAATATAGGGAGCTATCTCTCGGGATCAGATAGTAGAAATGTTTTGAAATTTCATTCCAGGGTTTGCATTACCCAGGTGCTAGAGTTTTATGGGGTGTTTTGCAAGAATAGTATTGAGTTATTGGTGTCATGAGAGTCTCTCTAAGGGATCCTGCGTAGATTACTTTTGTGTAGAGGTGATATCTACTGAGTGAGGTTACCCCAAAAACATCCAACTGGAGAACTAAAATTAGTCAAATGAGAAAAAGAATTAAATAAAGACAACTTTTGATGTTATGTCTATTAAAATATTACTTAATTCATTTTGGATTGGTGGCTTTTATTGTATTTGTGGAAAGGGAAGGATTAGGATTTGCAAATATTTTGGTTTCTAGTTATCTGAAATGGCAGAAAAAATAGGTATAAATGGCTTATAATTTTTATAGATTCTTATTACAAAGAAAAAAATGTTCAGAGATCTGAAGCAAAAGACAAGATTTCTGAAATCAGAAAGGTGGGAGGGAAGTATTTTGAAGAAATAATGTTAATCAGCAGATTAAGAAAGGAAGATGTATGTTAACCAGTGATTGTTATATTAAAATATCAACCCTCCCTTTCGACTCACATTTTATATTTCCCAGAAAACACAGGCACTTACTTTCTATCCAAACGTAATTTTCCCAAATCCACACATAAATTAATGGGGATGAGATCAGTACATCTTGCTATGCTGCTTCTTGACATGCTGAGTTCTGCACAGTGCCATGATGGATACATACACCCTCTGTGCTGATTCCACATCTGGGTCTTGTAACTTCACATCACGTCATTATTCTTGGGATCTAGAGTTATAGCTCTCTTGATTTGTGAGGAAGCCACTTCCTAGGGGCAAATTATCTTTAAGAACTTGGCTCAGCTCCATTTCCCATGTCTTCCATTTACTTTTTTCCATGCCAGTGATGATCTCCTCCAAGATGTGGAGTAATTGTTTTATGAAATAAACCTTCAAAACACAACAGTTCTTCTCACAGCAACTCTTTTTTTTTTTTTTTTTAAGAATTGGGGCCCTTACTTTATGCCTACCTTCCTAAGACAGACAACATACTGTGTTTCCAACGTACATTAATGTCCCCACATGTACTCTGATGTATCTGGTTCATTTATCGATTTAGAAAAAAGGTAGCCCCATGAAAAAGCACAAATCAAAAGCAGTTTCAACATTTTACCTTGCTTTATATTTTAAAATTCAAGAAGTGCTTCAAAAGTCTAACCTCTTAAGTAAATCACTTTTTAACAAGGAAAGCTAATCAATTGTAAAAATATTGTCAAGAAACATGGGAAAAAACTTTATCTCCTTGTTACGAGTATTGTGAGTTAGAATATTGTCCTGGAATATGTTTCTAGAGAATGAAGAGGTTTCTACATTAAATGAACTGTTAATTATCTAATGTAGTTTGAAGCTATCAATCTCAAAGTGGTGCTTAAGTTCAAAAGAAGTTGTCTGTGGCAAAACTTGGAAATAATTAACCTTTAATCTCACTACTGCATCTTTACTTCAGAGACCTCTTAATTCTCCATTCCTGAACCATGCCATCCTGTATATGTATATATAAGGGCTTACTGTGTGTTTTAATACTTTTCCTGTTGTACTGCAGTGTTTAAAAAAGATTTTAGATCCCTATAAGACAAAATAAATATTGGCCCCCACATTGCTTCATACACAAAAATTAATTGCACATGAATCAAAAATCTAAATGTGAAAGACATAAAAATAAAATTATTGGAATAGTAAATAGGAGAAGATCTTGGATATTTTAAATAGGCAAAGGTTGCTTATATCAGGCCCATTAGTACCAAATATAAAACAAAATTAATTGATAACTCTGACTATGTTAAATGTAAGCAATTCTGTTCAGCAGAAAATACCATTCAGCAATGGAAAGAGTAACCAATCCAGTTGTAGGAGACATTCCCAAAGCATATATCTGACAAGGCACTCATTGTATTAAGAATACACACACACACACACACACACACACACACACACACACTCACGCACACACCAGAAATTCGAATTCAAATTAAAAAGAGAAAATACAAAAAATCTGACAAAGAACCTATTTTGCAAAACAGATACCTAAATTGCCAATTTTATAAAAAGAGGCTTAATTTTATTAGTGAAATGAACTTTAAGCTATAATGATATATCATTACAAATCTATTAGAATAATTAAAAATCTTTACAAAGGAATATATACCAAATTGGAAAGATTGTGGCAAAACCCAGTAAGAATAAACTGTTGGCAGGTGGATAAATTGATACAGAAATTTTAGCAAACTTTTTGACAGTATCTACTAAAAAAACTACCACGTGTACAATGTAACCCAACTGTCTAATACTGGACATTAGATTAAATCCTATGAAACTGCTAACATTCAATTCACCTGTTTGTAACTTACAAGCAGCAATTTCCTATGGCTTATTCACCCAAAATAAAAGTTTCCATATATTCACCAAATGTTATTTTAGGAATATTTTAAGCAGAGCTATAATAATTTCAAACTAGAAACTAATGAAATGCCCAACTGTGTAAATGGATCACATTTTTCTTGTTTATTCTAGTGTTGCCTTTGTCATAAGTCAGATTATATATGTGTCTGTATTTGTTTTCAGACTACCAGCAACATTATTTTAAATGTCATAAATGATAGCAAGATTTTATTCTTGGGGGTAGACTTGGGAATTGTAAAAAGTCAAAATTTATTTGAACCTGGGTCTAGGAGTGCTACCTATGAGCAAACTAGACACAAATTAAAAATGAAAAAAAGTATTTAAATTGCCAGATTAATTTCTGATATGGTATATAAACTTCTCAAGTCAATTTCAACTGAAGAGTTTCAAAAAGCAGTGATGAATATTTGGGGTTGGGGGAAAAGGGGAGGGAGATCATTAGGACAAATACCTAATGCATGTGGGCTTAGAACCTAGATGACAGGTTGACAGCTGCAGCAAAACCACCGTGGCACATGTATACCTGTGTAACAAACCAGCACATTCTACATATGTGTTCCAGAACGTAAGGTATAATTAAGCAAAAAAAGAAAAACAATACCAAAAAAGAAATAGGCAGTATAACGGTCACTGAACTAGCATGCAAAAATAACACTACTAAAAACGCTAGATCTTTCTTCAGATAATTCTGTATTTTGTATCTCTGTCTTCCAAACAACACTACAAAAAATTGACCATTGTTTGTTTTAACATTAGTAGTAATTTAAGCAATACATAGAGAAATAAATGTGCCCTTTAAAATAGTTTCAAACCTATCATATAAATAGAAAATCCTGCATTCACTGATGTATTTCCAAATATTGCCATATATATTGGCTGATTTAAGCCTTGGAGGCTTATTACAAAATGTGTGTAATTTACTTATGTATTTTACTTATCTCAAATTTGTCTTAACTCTTGATGTAATTTAATAGTTTCTTTGCTATTAGCTTCTTCCTCTCTTTTATTTCTTCAACTTTTATTTTTATTTCCACATTCTCTTCTGAAGCTCTATCTGGTTGCCATCAGTAGCAGTAAATAAAAATTTAGAATGGCTTAACCTCAGAGTTAACTTTTAAAAATATTGGAGGTTTTTAGAATCCTATGTATTGTGAAAATTATAGAAAAATAGCTGGTTAAAATGTTAGACTACATCATCAAGAATATGAGGGAGAAACAAAAAAATAAGCAGGATATATTTCTCATTTATAAAAATTGTGTTGCAGAACTGAGTTGCAAGAAAAATTCCCCTGTTTTTTCCTACTCTCTTTCAAAACCTTTTCTACACTTCTTGAAAGTCTTATCAAATCTTATTTTTGAACTGAGATATTGAAAGCATTTATTTACAAACAAAAGTTATTAGACAGACAAATATATTTATATCCATTTATTTACCATATTCCAAATTTCTTAATTCTATAGAAGGGTCCAGAACACTAGGTGGGTTCAACAGGGAAAATTTCCATACATAATAAAGAGGAATACTTATGAGAATGAGACAGCATGTGGTAATGATGGGGCCTTTCAGTGAAGAATCTGGCTGGGTTGAAAGAGGAGAAAGTGTAATGTGAGGGCTCTAAAGTGTTAATGAGTGTAGCTACAAAAGAAAAGAAGACAGACAGGCAAAAGAAAATGCTTGCTACATGTTTACCTCTTTTCCCACTTGGCTTAAATTCTGTTCTGTCTCCTAGGGAATGGAGAGCTTCCTTATGTACTTGGGGAGGCAAAAAGAAGTCATTTGACCCTCCTTCAGGTATGAAGGATCTTTCTGTGTTTGGTACAGATGGGAACTCATAAGTGATCACACACTGTGGTGATTTTCAACAGCTTTATATAAAGAATAAAACCCAATAGAGTTACAGTATAACATCAAGAACTTTTTGTTTGTTTGTTTGTTTTGCTTAGGCTACACTAAATACTTCTGTTAAAAGAAAACACCATAAAACAATTGAAAAGCAACTTATACAACTGAAGAAGACATCTTTAATACATATTTCTGACAAAGCTTTTAGTGTATTTGGAATACACATATAAGTGTACACAGCTGTTAATATGTAACTTGAAAGTCAATGAAATTACAAAGTTGTTCATTAGCAAAACTTGCATTGTTACCATGAGAATTGGTGGGCTATAGATACATTCAGAAAAAAAATCCTATTGAAAATTAACTTTATTCATCATTTTAATACATTCTCTCATACCAGTTATGGGGAATATAACCCCACCTTCCAACCCCAAGGCAAAAAAAATCTTTTTTTCTTCAAAACAGTCACTCTCACATCTAGTCTTAACTTCCAGAGTGACTGGAAGGAGTCCACAGGCTACTGCTCCAAAATGAGATGAACATTAATAGTTCTCTGAACATACTGAGATGGAAGAGTAAAGTAGGTCACTTGAAACCGGATGCCTCTCTATTTGGGTCACTTCAATAGCTAGAATATTGCACACAAGTCATGAGTGTTTAATTTTAAAAAATAATAGCATACTTTATTTTTTACAACAGTTTTAGATTACAAAAAAGTTGAGCAGATTGTACAGAGTTCCTGTACATTCCTGTGCAGTTTCCTCTATTATTCCTCTACTATTAATATATTCCATTAGTTGATACTTTTGTTATAACCGATAGACTGATATTGATATATTTTTATTTATTATTCCTCTACTATTAATATATTCCATTAGTTGATACTTTTGTTATAACTGATGGACTGATATTGGTATATTTTTATTAACCAAGTTTTATGCTTTACTCAGACTGACTTAGTTTTTGTGATAATATTATACCTGAGGCTAGGTAATTTGTAAAGAAAAGAGGTTCATTTGGCTCACAGGTCTGCTAGCTGAAAGACTGGACATCTGGTGGAAGCTTCACGTTACTTTCATTTATGGTGGAAGGCAAAGGAGAACTGTTGGATGCGGAGATCACATGGTGAGAGAGGAATCAGGGAGAGAGGGAAGAGGTGCCAGGCTGTTTTTAACTATCAGCTCTCGGGAACTAATAGAGTGGGAACTCACTCATTACCATGAGGATGGCACCAAGGGATTTGTAAGAGATCTGCTCCCATGACCCAAATACTTCCCATTAGGCCCCACCTCTAACACTGGGTATCAAATTTTAACATGTGGTTAAATTGATTTATAGATTCAACACAACCATAGTGAAATTCTTAGAAGCCAATTCTGAAAGCTAAGGTAATTTTAAAATTTACTTGAAATTAAAAATGAACCAATTAGCTAAGACAAACTTTAAGAACAAAATTAGCGGAGTCATACCACCATATATGGAAACTTTCTATAAAGGTGCACTAATTAAATATTGTGGTATCAAATAAATTGTAGACAGATAACCATATCAAAATAACATATGTGTAAACAAACCAACACATATATCACATATGGACATGATTTATTAAAAAATGGCATTGCAAAGCAGTGAGGAAAGGAGTTATTTGTGTAACTTGTAGCCATATGAATCACATTACATCATGAACCCATACCTAACATGATACACAAATATCAAGGTTTTATACTTCAGTGTGAATAATTAAAAACATATAATGCCTCTAGAATATAATACTAGTGAATATCTTCATGACCTTGGGATAGGTAATGATATCTTTAATAGCATATAAAAATCAATTAATAGACTAAACTAAAATAAGAAATGTGTGCTACTCAAAAGTTGCCATTAAGAGTCTAGAAAAGTCTCGTACCATCTTCCAGTTTCTAGGGTAGAGAAAAACTGAGTTTATTCAGTTATTTCCTGGCTTTCAAAGAATCAGGGAACTTTGGCACACTCACGACAGTTATTAGCTCACAACCCCACCACACCTGATGACACAGAGTAATGTATTCAAGCTTTTCCCGATATTCCATCATGCTGTTATTTTTGCCTCTGTCCTTCAGTGCAGCCAATCATTAATCCATGGTTCAGCACACAATGTAATGAACCTAATAATAGTGCCTTTTGAAGTCATCTGAACAGAACTCTCATTTCATCTGGACCCATATGTTATGTGTCAGAAGCCATATTACTTGGATGTGGAGATAGCTTAGCTAGTAGTGAAAAGCCAAAGAAAGGAAATTGATTTAGGTGTCATTCCTGATAAGAAAATACAGTCTTAGGGCAGTTGATGCACTGCATTGTAATTATTTGCTATTATATTTGTTTCCTCCACTATCCTTAAAATTGTAAAAGTTTCTTGAACTCAGGAGTTTGAGACCAGCCTGGGCAACATGGCAAAACTTCCTCTCTACAAAAAGTTAACTGGGTGTGGTGGCATATGTCTCTAGTCCCAGCTACTAGGGAGACTGAGGAGGGAGAATCGCCTGAGCCTGGCAGGTCGCTGCTGCAGTGAGCCGTGATCCTGCCACTGCGCTCCACTTCAACCTGGGTGACAGAGTGAGACCCTGTCTCTTTTCTGATCCTGCAGTGGTGCCATCTCTTCTCATTGCAGCCTTAACCTGCCGTGTTCAAGCAATTCTCCCGCCTCAGCCACCACGTGCTCTGCCCAGTAGCTGGGACTACAGGCGTGCGCCACTACGCCCAGCTAATTTTTTGTACTTTTTTTTTTTAGAGAGATGGAATTTTACTCCTGACCTCAAGTGATCCGCCCTCCTGGGCCTCCCATAGTGCTGGGATTACAGACATGAGCCACTGCCACTGGCCAAAAAAAGGAAAGTTTAAAAGTCATAATTCCTTATTTCTTATTGTGTTCTTAGCACATCACCAAGAACACGGAATCTATTCAGAAACATACATATTTCTATACATTTATTAAAAGTAAAAACTTCCTATTATTAAATGTTCACTATTTTTTAGTGTGTTAGTGGTACATCCAGGTATATAATTGTGTTAAAATAAGTAAAATTAAATCAGGTCTATACATTCTAGTTGTGATAGATGATTGAGTTCCTGTAATTCCTGAAATGCCTAAAATGACCTGGGAAATCTGTCTGCACGTATTCTGGGAAGGGTCACAAGTCACTTCTTCCACTTAACACTTCATTTGTGCCGAAGAAGCTTTAGTCTCCCAACAGAAGGACTGTATTTCATTCCTTTTTTTCCAACCAAGTTCATGAGCCTTCTTGTTATACTTCCTGACTTGTTTATTTTTCCTTTCACAAAAGCAGAATTCAATTATGAGAAATTCTAATGACTTAAATTCTTTTTTTCACTATGCCCATAAACATAAACTTTAAACTTTAAAAATGATAATTAAAAACATAAAATTACTACTAACTGACCAGGAGCTAGTCTCTATTACTGATTAAGCTTAGCTGTTATTTTTTTGATGTCAGTGGGTCAGAGTTCTGAAATTTCTGTCCTTGTGTGACTGTATTTACATGTGTAAAAGAGGATTTGGGGAAGTGAAAGAAAGAAGAGAGAGAGGGAGAGAAAGATAGAAGAAAGGAAGAGAGTGAGGCAGGAAGATAGAGAGGCTGGCTGATGATATTTTATTAAACTCTTTTGAGTGGTGCATAGCAGAAAGAAGCAAGATAGCAAATGACAGAGCTGAAGTGCTCTATATGAGGAAATCAGAGATTTACATTTGCTCCTTTAGATGATAGGACACAAAAGAAAGTGTTCAGAGGAAGAAAGAAACAGGAGATGATGGAAAACTTGGTACTGAGTAAAGCGATGTTTCCCATGAGAATCTTAAATTTCTATGCCAGAATGGGAAAGGGATTCTGATTTGGGAATATATGCATATGTTATTTTTAATTTTTTTTTTTTTTTGCTTTTTAAATTTTATGGGTTCATAGTAGGTGTATATATTTGTGGAGTACATGAGATATTTTGATACTGGCATACAAAGCCTAATAATCACATCAGGGTAAATGGGGCATTCATCACCTCAAGCATTTATCATTTCTCGTCTTATAAACATTATGATTATACTTATATATATATATTATTATACTTTAAGTTCTGGAGTACATGTGCAGAACGTGCAGGTTTGTTTCATAGTTATACACATGCCATGGTGGTTTGAACTTTTACTTGTTTTAAAGTGTACAATAAATTATTGTTGACTATATGTTACTTCACATAGAGTGTGTTTGTTACCTATCCGTATGACCGTCCAACTTAGGCAAGCTACATACTTATATTTGTAAATATTTCTACAGAGACGTTGATGAAGCAAGGCAAATTACTCTCTTTTTTCCCTGCACCTCCCCCTCCCTTGTGGTTGCCATCCCTCTCTCACTCTTCCTCCACTTCTGTCTTCTTCCATTTCTTTCCTCCCCTCCATTTCTTCCTCCTTCTCCTCCTCCTCTGTCCTCTCTATGTTCCCCCTCCCTGATTCTATGGTACAAAATCTGAAGAGCCATTTAAATGCCACATACCAAGGAAAGTTTTATGAAAAGAGAAAACTATCGTCAGAGTAATCAGAAATTTAAAAAATCATACCTTTGCAGTTACACAAACATGAAATAATACATTGAGTCAATTGCATCTAGGTCTTTAGTCACCAGTAAACTTCAAGTAATATTTAGCTGAGATGTGTGTGTGTGCTCATGTATGTCTATGCATGTATAAATGTAATTTAATGTTGTAATGAAGACATTACATATTTATAAAATGTAAAACTATCACTTCATGTTACTAGTGATAATTCCTAGCATCATTCTGTTTGCATGACAATATAATCATGTTAAATTAATTTTCATCTGCCATCACATCATCTAGAATCCTAACAAATATTGTACATTCATTTCACTTCCTCTTTGATCTAGGTCTCCATCAAGAAAGTTAATGCTACATCCTTATATACAGATTGGAAGCTGTAACAATGTTTGTTGGACTTAAATTTAGGAACTAAATTACCTAATACGAAGAGTAATATGAAATTATCTTGATAATTAATATTTCATATTTGATATGATTACATGTGAACATTTTATCAATTTACTCAGCCTTCTAATGATACCCTGTATACTGGCATCTTTCCAACTATTTCAACCTCCGATTTCTCTACCATATCACAGTAGTCACAGACTTTTGCCATCATTGCTAAGTTGCCTCCAATTACCCTAAAAAGTGAGAGTTTCTGTGTAATACCAACATATGAATGCTTCACAATAACGTTAAAGAAATAGAATAGCAGTTCCAGTTAAAGCTTACAAGAGATTAAAAAACTGATTTGTCTCTTAATAAATCTTCAGGCAAACATTGTCACTTAGTCCTCAATGAACACACTTGGCAGTGCAATTTGAAAGTGATGGGTGTACTCCTAGTAATTGAGATTTATTAAAGGCAGGTAGCCAAGATGGCATTGAATATGTATATTGTGAGAGATATTATGTATGGATGTGTGTGTGGTTTAACTGACTATAAATGCTTTTCCTATGCTGGAAACTATAAAACAAGAACTATCCTCTGATATTTTCCACCTGTTCAAATAGAGTTATAAACTACCCATGTGAATGCAAACAACTCATACAAAGAAAATAAAGAAGCATAATTCTGATTCTACAGTTCTCAAACCCTAGTTCTACATAAGAATACAACAAAGAAAGAATCATTTGTATGTATCAGAAAGGAACAAGACAGAACAGACAATTTAAATGATTAAAACTAGGAACTTCCCATCTCAGCACTGACTGGTAAAGAGCTTGGAAGTAATCACATCTATCTTTACAAAAAATCAACCAAAACACACACACAAAAAAACACCAACAAAATCACTTATAGCCATCAGAAAATAGATTCCACAGAGTAAACCACCACTTTAGAAAGACAAGCCAACACAGAAAATTATACCTGAGATACCTTACCTGGAGCAGAAGCTACTGAATCCATAAACCAACAGGAAAGATTAAATAGTAATTTTGACAAATTTCTGGAGGCTTAAGAGTTCTTGAGGTCTCAGTATCGGGGTGGGAGTCACAATTCTAAGAGTTTTAACTACAAGAATTATTCCACAGTACAGGTGGTTTGTGGTTACATAGATATATTCTTTAGTGGTGATTTCTCGGATTTTGGTGCACCTGTCAACTGAGCAGTGCACACTGTACCCAATATGTAGTCTTTCATTTCTCACTCCTCTCCCAACCTTCCCCATCGAGTCCTCAAAGTCTATTACATTATTCTTATGCATTTGCATCCTCATAGCTTAGTTCTCACTTAGCGAGAATACACGATATTTGGTTTTCTATTCCTGAGTCACTTCACCTAGAATAATGGCCTTGAGCAAGTACCCAGGAGTGGAATTTCTGGATCGAATGGTAGTTTCTCTTTCAGTCCTTTAAGGAATCTTCATACTGTTATCTATAGCGATTGTACTAGTTTACATTCCCACCAGCAGTGTAAAAGAGTTCTCCTTTCACCACATCCACGCTGACATCTACTGTTTTTTGACTTTTTAATTATGGCTACTCTTGCAGGAGTCAGGTGGTATCACGTTGTGGCTTGCATCTCCCTGATAATTAGAGATGTTAAGCATCTTTCAATGTTTGTTGGCTGTTTGTGTATCATCTTTTGAGAATTGTCTATTCATGTCCTGTGTCTACTTTTGATGGGATGATTTTTTTTTTCTTGTTGCTTGTTTGATTGAGCTCCTTGTAGATTCTAGATGTTAGTCCTTTGCGGGATGCATAGTTTGCAAATATTTTCTCCCACTCTGCATGTTGTCTGTTCACTCTGCTGATTATTTCTTTCATTGTGCAGAAACTTTTTAGTTTAATTAGGCCCCAGTTATTTACATTTTCTTTTGATGAATTTGCTTTTTTAATGCCAAATCCCTCAAAAATACCATCTTTATGAAGTTCAAGGTGGTTTTTTCCAGTTCTGTGAAGAAGGTCATTGGTAGCTTGATGGGGATAGCATTGAATCTATAAATTACTTTGGGCAGTATGGCCATTTTCACAATACTGATTCTTCCTAATCATGAGCATGGACTGTTTCTCTGGAAAGTTTTTCATTTGTATCCTGGACTTTAAAAAATTTATTTGTTTTTCACCTTTCTATGGTATCTCCTTGAGTAGCTTGATAATCAACCTTCTGAATTCTTTATCTGGAATTTCAGAAATTTCTTCATGGTTTGGGTTTATTGCTAGGGAGCTAGTATGATCTTTTGAGAGTGTTACAGAACCCCATTTTGTTATATTACCAGAATTACGTTTAGGCTCCCTCTCATTTGGGTAGATTATTTCTTAAACTTGTTCTTAATTTTTTAAATTGCACTGTGCTTATTTTGTATTTTTCTTTCTTATAAAACTAAATTTAATATTTATAGTTCATTTTAGACTAATTGGATTCTTGATGCTTTTAAGGGGTGAAGACTCTGTATGAGTTTTTTAGTTATAGAGGGTCTTTGTGTGCTGTCTTTCCCAGATGATGTTTGTAGTAGTTATGTGCTTGGTGTGTGGGCAAGTTCACTGTCTTTTACGGGGTTGAAATGGCAAGAATCTTTTGAAGCTTATCTCGTTCTCTCATTGTGTACAATCTATCCACAGTATTTTATTTTCTGAGTCATTGATTCAGGCATCAGGCCAATAGAGAGGCATCTCTGGGTAGGCAATGGTTATAGATAAAGCAAGTGGGTAGACATAATATCCAATGGTGGGAAGATGTACTAGCCTTGATGAAAGTGGTTGGGGGATCTCTCAATTAGATGTGCTGAGACTGTATTAGGGTAAAGAGTAGAAGCTATCTTAGCTTGCCAGCCACGCCAGGCAGGAAAGTTATCCACTTCACAGCCTCACACCTATCCCAGTGTTCTGGTTATTCAGATCAGACAGGTACCTCTTTTCATCTGTAGAAGTGTTGATGTCCCAAGTGGGGAGAAACTGATTCTGCCTCTTCTTCAGATCTGAATCTGGGGAGTGCTCCTCCTGCGGGGCTTCCATCACCCTGAATTGTTCCAGGAAAGCTGTCTATAGGTGCATCCATGCCACGTTTTCGTGAGAGAGGCCCCAGCTGTGTCTTCAATGGTGTACTGCAGGGGGAAAAGGACTCCCTCTCCAAGGCCCTTCACAATCACAGAGGCTGCCTGCCTATCAGGATGGAGGTGCAGACTTTCCCTACTGCATCCAGCACTGCAATTGTGTCTCTGCTGTAAGAAACTTCCCACTAGACTTAAGGCCTGCCTCTCAGATTTTTTTTTTGTCCCATGATGATGTTGCTACGATGTGGTGCTCTCCTCCTTCTATGAATAGGGCTTTCTTAGAGCTAAACTACAGTATTTGTTATTACTCTTCTGGGTGTAGCCTCCCAGTGGGGCTATCAGGCTCTTCAGGTCTCCCAGCAGTGGATACCAGCTCTAATGGAGCTGGCAAGAGAATGACTCTGTGAGATTCCTTGCTTGTAGATAGGCTTAATGTGCTGGCTTTCTAGAATGTTGGTTATTTTAGTAGTGAACTTGTCACATGGACAAACTAAGAACTTCTGATTAGCAGGCAGTGATGTTAGCTGAGACCCTGCTGCTGTTTTCTCCTTCCTGGTCACAGTCTTATTCTGCCAAGAGGTGCTGTAATTCCCTGAGTTGGTTGGCCTCCAGCCAGGAGGTGGTGCTTCCAAGACAGCACCAGCTTCAGTAGTAGCAGTGGGATTTGAGCTTGCCCTAAGTTGTCCAGAGGATGTATTCTGGTTTCTCAGGTGAGAGGTAGGGACATAAACCTCCCAGAATTGTATCTTTTGTGTTAAGCTGCCAGGGAAGGTAGAGAAATACCATCAGGTGGGAGGCAGAGTTAGGTAGTTCTGAGTTCAGACTTTCTTTGGCCAGGGCTTGCTGTGGCCAATGTGGGGGATGGGGGCTTCTCAGGCTGCTGTGATAATGTTCCAGAGGGGAGTATAACTGCCTCTGCTGTGCAGAAGAGTTTGCAAAGGGAGTGAGGAGTAGCTAGCAGCAGTAAGCCTCACCCAACTCCCATGCAGTTTGCAAGGCTGATCTCACTCCCACTGTGCCCTGCTAACAGTGCCAGGTTTAGATCCTGGCAGCTTGCACACAGAACTCAGAACTTTCTCAGTGCATAAGCTTCCCCACAGAGATAACAAGCAGGGCTTTCATGCCATGCTCCTCCCCATCTGTCTACAAGGCCCAGCATCCAGCTCCCGCGCTCCTGTGTTCAGTACACTTCCAGATCTTTCCTAGGTTCTGTTCAAGAGAGTTCATCCCCACTTAAAATTATATCACAAAATTCAGTTGGGAGGTTCTTTCACCCTGTGATCCCTCCCTGAGTTTCTTTGCTGACTTCTCTGAAGTCTCCTGTTCAGATACAGTCCCGAATGGCTTCTGTGGACTTAAGCTGGTGATTGGTAATGCCTCCAACGCACTTCCCACTGCTGGGAATTTTATGCTGCTCCCTAAATCCATTCCAGCTCTGGGTAGGGTTAAGGACTTCTCCCATGATCTGGATTTTCAGATTCATCATTGGAATGTGTATTCGAAGGCAGCCTCTCCTCTCACAATCTGGAAACTTAACAGTTCTTCACCTGTGTCTTAGAGTAGCTGCAGCCTGCTGCTTCTTTAAAAGGGTCTGTGATATATATATATTTGCCTTTCCTGGTTAAGTTCCTGTGGTGATTCTTGGAAAAAAAGATTTACAGTATAATTCTTTACTCACTATTCTGTCCTTCCAAGGGGGAGAACATGCTGACACTGCCTCCTGTCCACCATCTTAAAAAAAAAAGCTTCAGATTTTTTGATGTAGACACTCAGTGCTATAAACCTTCCTCTTAGCACTGCTTTTTTTCTGTTTCCCAGAGGTTTGGATAACTTGTATCACTGTAATCATTCATTTAATTTTTAAAAATTTTCATTTTGATTTTATTATTAACCCAATAATCATTTAGGACCAGATTATTTAACCTTCATGAATTGTATAGTTTTGAGGATTCCTTTTAGAATTAATTTCTGGCTTTATTTTGCTGTGTTCTGAGAAGATACTTGATCTGGTTTTGATTTTTCTCAAATTTATTAAGATTTATTATTTATTGTTTTGTGGCCTATCACATGGTTTTTCTTGGAGAATGTTCTATGTGCTGATGAGATAAATCTATATTCTTGAGTAGAATGTCTTGGAAATATCTGTTAGGTATGTTTTTTCTAGAGTGCATTATAGATCCAGTATTTATTTGTTGGCATTCTGCCTCAAGGGCCTGTCTAGTGCTGTGAGTGGAGTGCTGAAGTTCCCCATTATTACTGTGTTGCTGTCTATCTCTTTTCTTAGTTCTACTAGTAATTGCTTTCTGAATCTGAGAGCTCCAGAGTTAGGTACATAATATTTAGGATTATTGTATCTTCTTGTTGAATTTATCATTTTATGATTATATAATGACCATTTTTGTCTTTTTCTGATTTTGTTGATTTAAAGTCTGTTTTATTAAATTTAAGAATAGAGGCTGGGGAGCAGTGGCTGATGCCTGTAATCCCAGCACTTTGGGAGGCCAAGGAGGGCAGAGGTCAGGAGTTTGAGACCAGCCTGGCCAACATGGTGAAACCCTATCTCTACTAAAAATACAAAAAAAAAAAATTAGCTGGATGTGGTATCATGTGCCTGTAATCCCAGCACTTTGGGAGGCCGAGGCAGGCAGATCATGAGGTTGAGAGTTCGAGACCATCCTGGCCAACATGGTGAAACCCCGTCTCTACTAAAAAAAAAAAAAATTAGCTGGATGTGGTATCATGTGCCTGTAATCCCAGCTACTCAGGAGGCTGAGGCTGAAGAATCTCTTGAACCTGAGAGGTGGAGGTTGCAGTGAGCTGAGAAGGTGCCATTGCACTCCAGCTGGAGTGAATGAGCAAGACTCTGTTTCAATAAATAAATAAATAAATAAAAAGAAGAGCTACTATTGCTCACTTTTGGATTCTATTTGCATAAAATATCTTTTTCCATCCCTTTACCTAGAGTCCATAATTTGTAACATTACTTGTTAGGTATGTCTCCTGAAGACAACAGATATTTGGCTTTTATTTTTTTTAACCTATTTTTTCAATTGTGTCTTTTTAAGTGGAGAATTTAGTCATTTATATTCAAAATTAATATTAATATGTGAGGATCTGTTTCAATCATTATGTTGATTTTTACCTAGTAATTTTTTTTATTATGTTACATTTTTTAAGCCCTGTTAATTGTATTCTTTCAGAAGTTTCTATTCTGGTGTGTTTTATTTCAAAGTTTATAAATCATTTTAACATTTCTTATGGAGCTGATCTAGTATTGACAGATTTCCTCAGCAATTGCTTGTCTGAAAAATACTTTATTTCTCCTTCAGTTATTAAATTTAGTTTTTCTGGATATAAAATTCTTAGCTGACAGTTATTCTATTTAAGGAGACTAAAGACAAGAGCCCAGTACCTTCTGGATTATAAGATTTCTGCTGAGAAGTCTACTGTTAGTCTGATAGGTTTTCCCAGAAGGACATAACAATTCTTAGCATATATAAACCCAATAAGACAACTCAAAATTATTGAAGCAAAAGCTGACAGAACTGCAAAAAGAAATGGAAAAAAATGGGAACCTAAAAAGGAAGAACAATGAAACCTAAAGCAAGCAGAAGAAATGATAGAAATTAGAGTGGAAATCTGTAAAATTAAGAACATAAAATCGGTAGAGAAAGACAATAGAATTAAAAGCTGTTTTTTGAAATTAATGAGGTTGAAAAGTCTCTAGCCAGACTAAGAAAAACAAAAACATGAGAACACACAAAATTTAGAAATAACAGTGGGATCATCACTACTGTATTTACAGGTATTAATCAGATAGTAAAAATTACAAACAGCTTTATGACCACAAATTTGATTACTTATCTAAAATGGACAAATACCCCAAAAGACACAAACTACCAAAGCTCACACATGGAGATACAGATAATCTGAGTGGTCTTAAATCTATTAAATTGAATAAATATTTAATAACCTTCCAAAACAAAGTGTGTACCAGGACTGACGGGTTCAATGGTGAATTCTACTAAACATTTAATAAAAAAATTATGTCAATTTTCTACAATATCTTCCATCAATTAATGTACTTCACCACACGAATAGGGTAAGGAAAGTAAGTGTCTGCTATCATATCAACTGATAAAGGAAAAGTATTTTTAAAAAGCCAACACTCATTAGTGATAAAACTCTAAGCAAACTAGAAATAGAAGGGAACTTTCCCACCTTAATAAAGAATGTCTACTAAAATCCTGCAGTTATTCTTACAAAATTGATAATAAGATAAGAATGGACTCTCTTACTACTTTTACTCAATGTCATACTAGAAGGCCTAGATAATGAAATAAGGCAGTAAAATAAAATATGTACAGATTGTGAAGGTAGTACACGTACTGTCTTTTCTCGTGAGTGACATGATTATGTAGAAGTCTCAAAGGATTGACGAAAAGCTTCTGGTGGTAAAAAGCAATTATGGTAAGGTCATAGGATGCAAGGTTAACACACAAAAATTGATTGCTTTTCTGTATACCAACAGTGAACAATTATAATTTTGAAATTAAAAACACAATACCATATTCAATAGCATCATAAACATGAAATAAATCATAAATCTAAGAAAAAGCATGCAAGATCTTTGTGTGGCGTGGCTAACTACAAAACTCTGATTAAATGAATCAAAAAGGGTATAGAGATATTTGATGTCCATGAACTGGAAGACTCAAAATTGTTACAATGCCAATTCCTTCCAAGTTGATCTATAGATTTAATGCAATCCCAATCAATTTCCCAAGAAGCAATGTTATGAATGTTAACAGACTGATTCCAGTTTACTTGGAAAGGCAAAGGAGCCAGAATAGTGAACAGAACATTGAAGAACAACATTTGAAAACTGATGCTACTTGACTTCAAGATTTATTATGAAGGTACTGTAGTCAAAACAGCTTAGTAGTGTCAAAAAAATGGACACATAGATCAATGGAACAAACTAGAGTACTCAGAAATAGACCCATGCAAATATAGTCAACTGATCTTTGACAAAGGAACAAAGGCAATTCCATGGAGAAAGATTGTCTTCTCTACCAAAAATGCCAGAAAACTTGGACAATCATATGCCAAAAAATGAATCTAGACCAGATCTTAACAACTTTTACAAAATTAACTCAAGATGAGTCATAGACCAATGGTTGCCAGGGATTTGAAGGAGAGTGAGTGGGGTAGGTGAAGTACAAAGAATTTTTTGGATAGAGAAACTATTCTCTATATTTACTCAGTGTATCTGAATCCACAGCTAAAGTCACCCCAAAATTAGAGATAGAAAAACTCCCACAAAGAACAGTCCCAAACTGTCCCAAGATGGAACCAGTTGGAATTTTAAACAAAGGTTATCTGTTTAAAGTATTTATCAGGGGAAGTTTACAGAGTGCTCTAGCAATCCTCACAACAGTCAGCAAGAAATAGGAATATTCTACCTAGGTATGTCCACAATGAGAGGGTCAGGTTACAAAGTTTATTTGAAGGTTTAGAGAATTTGGCTCAGAGCTAGGGCTACTGTTTGTCACTGTTTTGGGCATCCACCTAAACACCTTTAACAGTGCCTGGGAATGCTCAAGGCCCCGACCTGTGTTCAAGCCTGCAGAGGAAAACATGCAGCTAGTTGAGTCATAAAGTGGTCAAGTAGCCATCTATTTCTTGGTTGAGACAAAGAAAAAAGTCTGGAAAACTGGAGGACTCCACGATACTATATGGCGGATATATGACTTTATGCATTTATCAAAAGCCATAAAACTTTTAAACCCAAAAAGTAAACCTTTATGTTTGCAACTACTTAAATACCACTTTAGAAGTTAAGTGAAACCAAAAAAAAAAAAAAAGCAGTTTTTAGAAGGAATAAAAGGTGATTAGACACACATCCAATTTTCCAATTTAATTTAATTTAATTGTGATATATTGTGATATAGGAGTTTGTCTTTAAGGAACCAACCTCTTGTCCATATTCTTTTCCTTCAGGAAAGTAAATTAATTATCACTTACATTATATTATTCAAGACTAATTTGCCTCACTGAGTTATGTCTTGATAGCTAAATACCAAATATGTTACTCTGTATCCCTCTTTGATTCTTCTTAACCACTTTAGTTCTCTTGCTAATATGCCAACATGTCCTTATCTCTTTTCCAGTTTTGCACATCATTGCACATTATTCCTCTTTCTGTTTGTACAGTAATTAGGGATTTATTATTGGTAGTACATTTTCCTTTTTCTGGTTATACTTACATCATCCGAAAACTGAATTCGAGTAAAAGTTATTGATCCTGTTTTCATTTTAAATTAATTAGGTGAAAAACAGAGAAATTTAAACAGGTAGGGCATTCAAAAGCTAAGGTTTTTTAGTGTGACACAACTTGTATTTTCAAATATATGAGCAGCTAAAAATCTCAGAGCCTAATAGACACATTGTGTTTATGTGTTTGATAGCTTTGTTTGGTCTTTTGACATTATCATGGAGTGAGATTTAGGAAGGAAACAAATCCAATCTTAGTTGTACCATTTACTAACTTACTAGCTGCTAGACACTTACTAGATACTAACATCACTTGCGACACTGCTCTTAGGATAAACGAATGTGCTAAATGTAATTACCTGGGACGGTGGCTTGTACCACACACATCCCTTTAAAGGTGGAGTCAACTCTGATGGAGTGAATACAGCATGCGGGTACAAGAAATATTTTCGGTTGGAACTACTGGTGGATAAAGTTGCCAGCGATTAACATGAAAAATTGTAAGTAAAACAGAGGCAGGGAACAATTCCCTTTACCCTGCTTTATTACTCTCTATTCCTTCGTCTACTCTACATGACCTCCAGAAAAATACCATATTATCTCATCTGCTCAGGCTTAACTCCTATTCTTTTCTTTTTTTCTTGTTGAATATTTAGTCCCTTTATTTTCTTATTGTCAAGGTAATGGCATCTCAGGAGGAAAAGGTAATAAATGATTATGCCTGATCTGTCATTTCCGATAAACTATGTTATTTTGTTATGATATAGAACACATTAAAGCAACCTTGCTAACTCTATGAATGCAATACATCTAATTTTTATAACAGCCCTATAAACTGGGTATGATTCTTATTTATACTTAAAATTGAATTTCTAGGTGGTAAAATCATTTGATTCACTAACTAAACTAATAAATTCAAGAATGAAGTTCAAGCTCATGTTTTTAACTGTGCAAAGTCTATACCATTTGTATCCTCTCAAACAGAGGAAACATCAATAGCTCAACTAGAATGTAAGATTATTTCAGCAATTAGTAAGCAAATACAATAAAATGTATTCCTCAAAACACTGGGGCATTTTTGTGCTTATCATAAAAGAAAACTTGTAAACCTATAAATCACTTGCACAGTTACGTGAAGCTTTTTGTTTATTTCAGGTCCTCAATGAGTTTCCCATTATTAAATCTGACAGTCAATTCAGTCATTATTTTTATTTTATTTTATTTGATCTAAAAGTGAAATTAGAAACATTTTAGTATTGCCTTTACCAAGAAATGCTTTCGTTACTTGGGTTCTAAACGATCGCATTCTCCTTATTTTCTTCCTTCTTTCCTTGCAGATACTTATTCTCAGTTTCTATCAACATTGGAGATCCTTGGGATTCAATCTTTAGACCATTTCTCTTCTTTCTGTAATTATAATTCCTTTGGAGACTACTATAATCTCCATAAATACCATATCTTGCTGATTGCTTGCAAATCTGTTTCCCTGATTTCTTTCATGAAATCCATACTTCTGTATCCTACTGCCTACTTGACATTTCCTCTTACTTCTAATAGAAAGACTGTAGACATCTAGACATTTCAAAATTAAATATATTAAGCCAAATCTTAAATCCTATTTCCTGACTCTGTTTTTCTTACAATTTTTTCATGTTAATTGCTGGCAACTTTATCCACCAGTAGTTCCAGCCAAAAATATTTCTTGCACCCACATGCTACATTCACTCCATCAGAGTTGACTCTACCTTTAAAACATATACAGAACCACCTACTAATTACCCTTCATTGCTCTATCCTAATTCCAAGCACTATAATACCTGGCATTAGCTATTGCTGTAGCTTCTTAACTGGTCTTCAAGATCTCATTTTTGCCTCCCTAGAGTTTATTCTCAAAACACCCCATCAAAACATATATCAATTATGTCACACCTCTCCGCAAAACCCCTCAATGAGATTGTGGTTGCTTTAGGGTAAATATGAAATCTCATTAATGGTATTGGCACCACTGACGTAATTCACTGCTACCCTCTTCATACCCACTCTGCTCCACCTTTGCTGCTCCTTCGCTCCAGGCACACTTCACTCTTGGAGCTTTGCACTGTGTTCTCTCTGCTTGGAATATCTTTTCTTCACATGTCTGCATAATTTACTGTCTCTGCTCCTTTGATTCTGTGCTCAGATTTTTCTTTCTCATAAGTGTTACCCAGGTTATCTTATTCACAAATTCAGTCTCTCCCATGGCTCTTCCACCCTTCCCTATTTGATGCCATTTTAGTTTTTAACCTCCTATTCTACTAAACAATAATTTTTTTTTGTTTACTGTCTTTCTAGCCCTACAAATATGAAAGCAAGGATTTTTGCTTCCTACCCCCCATGAATACATTCTCAGTGCTCAGAACAGTGCCTGGTGTATAGTACAGTCTTAAAAAACAGTATTTCTTAAATAAATGAATGATGAACACCCTGATGGGACTCCAGATTTTTCAAATAGTGGCCAATTGGAGCCAACAGCCATGAAAACATGAGGAACAATGACTTGAAATAACTTCTTTTATTCAAGGAAGACTGTCTTTAAAACATAGGAATCAATTTCTCAAAAATTTTTTTACTTAAAATCACTTTCAAATGATTGACAATTCTAAACATTCCAGTCCCCATGAGAATGAAGATTCAAGAAAGACTGTGTGTTAAATGTATTAGTTTGAAAAGTGATGAAGTTGAAAACATGAAAGAGGAGTAAAATAACAGAAAAAACACCTTTGCTGGCTTAAACTTGCAAAAACATACTTGACATGATCATTTTTTTCTCTGTTACCTCATAAAAAATGACTAGTGTCTTGAGAATATCAAAAAACTTCAAATAGGTCAACAAGTTCAATGTCCTTCAAGCCATTCTTTAGATAATGCTCCAGCCCTTAGAACTGTAACATCTGCCTGCCTAATACGTCCCCCCAACTCCAGCAGTTGAGTCAACTTCCTAAACAGCAAGCCTTGCTCTAAATAACAGAAGTTATATCCCCTGAGATGTTCATTTGGCAGGGCTAGTGGGCTGTTCTCAGCAATTTTCCAAACTTGCATTTCACACTTCTTTAGTTCTGAAAAGAAAAAAAAAGTGGGGGTTGGGGGAAGCAACCAACAACCTCAATGTTTTTTAAAGCAAAATAGAAAATGTCCTAACATTCAGTGGTTCGGGGGCTGTAAAATAAATTTCTAAGTGCTCTTTTGCTAGCTTATTGGGACAAATTATCTAAGATGATACCACTTTGAGTTCTATATATGGTTAAGTACTTTCAGCTCTCCTTAAGGTTTAGGTACCTTAAAAAATGTTCCTATTTTCAGCTTAGGGTTGATTCAAAGTTATTTTGGAGAATCTGGTTTTGCTTGGATGAACTCTGAGAATTTTATTCAAATGGAGACTAGGTGTCTTCCTGATGTTGTCTGATATATTTTAGGAGGATAACTTGCATATGTTAGTGAAACTGTTCCAGCATTTAACTTATATTTCTTCCAAAGTTCTTTGGTAAATGTTGAGAAATGATGACTTCTTTTTTGTTTTCTTTGTGAGGACATTAAATTATTCAATGGTCACAAAAATTAGTCTTAACTTCTTAGTTAAATTGGTTGGTTAGGCAGCAACAACTAAGGAGGAAACAATTAGTACAATTAGGTTTTAGGTTTGACATTGGCAGAAGAATCTACTTTTGTGAAACCTTCATACTTACAATTAACTCATAAAATGTGCATTTTCTTTATTAATTTCTATTAGTCCATTCTCATACTGCTGTAAAGAAATACCCAAGATTGAGTAATTGTTAAAGAAAAGAGGTTTCATTGGCTCATGGTTCTGCAAGCTCCACAGGAAGCATGGCTGGAAGGCCTCAGGAAACTTACAATCATGGCAAAAGGTAAAGGGGGAAGCATGGCCAGATAAGGAGGAAATGTGGGGAAGGATAGTTCTACACACTTTTAAACAACTAGCTCTTGTGGTTAACTCACTTACTATCATGAGAACGGCACCAAAGGGGGTCTCTGCCTCCATAATCCAGTCACCTCTCCCCTGGCCCCACCCCCAACATTGAGAATTGCAATTTGATATGAGATTTGGGCAGGGACACAGACCCAAACCATATTGTGATACAAATGCTTCAAGTACATTTACTCTCTTTCTTCCTCTTATATTAAATTGTCTTATTTTCTCATAAGAGGGTGAAATAAACTACTGGGATCTGTAGATAGTACTTATTAGCCATATTGTTCAATAAATATTGCTAATTAAACTAAGAAATTGCATTTGAAAGAAGGGCAATTATCAAGTATTTTAGAACTAGAGAATTGGTTGTTTTCTCATACTCTAAAACTACATTTCCCAAAAAAATCTTTGTTGGAAATCTTAAATAGTTATTGTTCTGGGAAATATATTTTAGAGGTAAAATATTCTTGAAATGAAAAGCTACGTAAATTACAAAGTATTTTTTTCTAACATAAATATATTACATGTTAATCACACATTCTGAGATAATCATTCATCCCCTGAGGGGTTTTAGTCTTTAATCTTCCGTGTGGTCCAGAAAAAGCTCATAAGGTCTTTGGTAAGTTAATATAAAATAATTCTAAGATTCAATATTGGTAAAAAGAAGTTTCTTTCTTCCTAGGGAGAAATTAAGACTATTAGGTTTTAGTCTATATGTTCTCTCTCTATAGTTCCTTTTTTCTTTCTTTTCTTTTATCTTTTCTTTCTTTCTTCCTATCTACCTATATGTATATCAACCAGGGTACTTTCTGGAGAAGGCTAGCTGAAATAATAACACTTTTGCCACCTGAAATATTTTTTTGAAAAACATATTCTACCTAAAGTTTTATTAGTCAAAATATAAATTTTTACTTAATTAAAAATGATTATTCCTTCTTCCTGTAAATGATTGAAGGATTTTTAAAATCTAAAACATATAGGTATTAATAATTAAAGCTAAGGAAATATGGCCAAAGTAGGAAAAAGAATAATTTTCACCAGCTGGGGCTAACAAAAGATTTCAGAAAGTGATCAATGCTTCTGATTCCGCAGTTTTTCTATATAAATGAACTAAGCTCATCTAGTCTACTAGCTCAAAAATATCAACATTCTGTGTATGTGTATGTGTGTGTGAGAGATAGAGACAGACACAGAGAGATGGAGAGGTAAGAGAGTAGAGAGGGAAATAAAAAAAGGTAAGACTTACAAACTGAGAATTATTAAAAAAGCATTCAATATTGAATTTGCTTTATTTCCTTATTCTACTTTTATTCAATAATGTCTGTGTATCCCTGTCTCTTATCTTGTGAACAAACTATACTCAAACTTAAGTGGATAAGAAAAGGAACAGTAAAGTCAACTCCTTACCAGAAGTCTTTACCGCTTTTCATAAAATTCTCCCACATAAAAGATGACATAAAATTTATACTAGTAACATTTATTTTTCTGAAGAGATGAACCTGGCTTTAGCTTCCTTAGTATAAAACATGTATTGGCCATAAATACTAAGTTGGTGCAAAAGTAATTGCAGTTTTTTCATTGAAAGTAAGAGAAAGAAGACCAAGTCATCCAGATTTTGTGACAATAGCCTTATTGTTTAGTCCAGTGCCTTCAAACGTATCAACTCCAGTGATATTTATGGGGTTTACT